>NC_057799.1:447988123-448171561 GCF_018294505.1 Triticum aestivum | reverse complement strand
GAGAGGAGAGGGGAAGGGGCAGCGGCGTCGGGGCGTCGGGGCGGAGACGAGGACGACGGGGCGGCGTCGAGGCGGCAGGGCAGCGGCGTCGGGAGAGGAGAGGGGAAGGGGATCGAGGGCGAGGGCGAGGGAGAGAGAGGGGATAGGTTTGGGCCGGGGATAGGCGAGGGCGAGGGCACAATACTAATGGCGCACCACCCCCCGGTGCGCCATAAGTACATCCATACTAATGGCGCACCTCACCCTGGTGCGCCATTAGTTTTTTTTTGATTTCTACTCGAGCCAACAGGTTATCTTCCACCTGACCTGGTCCACACCAAGTTCCCTCTACTAGCTCGACTGGTCAGCAGCCAGTTCGCACACCAGGAGGTCCTGGGTTCGATTCCCAGGCTCCACAATTTTTTTATGCATTTAAAATGCTGTTTGATATTTATTTGTGTTTAAATATGTTCAAACTTGTTTAAATCATAACAGTAATATTTTTTTATAAGACAGTAATAATTATTTAAAAAATATCATCAAACAGTAATGCCGGTGGAGCGGGGGAGGGTGCGCGGGGTGCGGGGGGCCGGTGGACCGGGGGGTGCGCGGGGTGCGGGGGGCCGGATCTGGCTAGGTGGGATATCGATCGAGATGGAGGGGGATCGAGATTGAGTGTCCATGAAATTTAAAAATATTCATGATAGTTCAAAAAGTGCCCATGAAATACAATCGAGAAATGAAGGCTACGATTTAAATACAATCGATCTTAGCTAGCTATCTGTTCACAATCTTCTTGCCCTTCTTTTTCGCAAATGGAGTTCTTCTGTGGAACGGACGTCCTTTAGGTAGGGTGGTCCTGCTTCTTCTTGTGGTGTATGCTGCTACTTCATCATCGTCGTCATGTTCGATTCTCGGGTCGCCGTACTTGTCGAAGTCTTGCTCATTGGCTACTCCATCCATTCCGATGATCTTCCTTTTGCCTCTCCTCATGACAACACGACTGGGCTTTGACGGGTCGGTAATGAAGAAGCATTGGTCCACTTGGGAAGCCAGTACCCATGGCTCATTTTTCGCGGTGACGTTTGCGCCTGCGGTCTTGGATTTGGCTTCGGGTATAACCATGGTGGTGAAATACCGGTCTTCTTTTAGGACGCTCTTGGCCCATCTGACACGGAACATCGGGACCTTCTCTCCAGCGTAGCTCAGCTCCCAGATCTCCTCGATCCTTCCGTAGTATCTGTCCTTGTCGTTACGGTGTAGGATTCCATCGTTACCCCGGAGTTCTGATAACCATCGCTCTTCATGTCCTTGGCCTCGGTGTAGAATGTGTAGCCGTTGATATCGTACGCCTCATAGGTCATTAGGTTGTGCTCGGCGCCCTGTGACAAGGCGAATATGAGTTGTTCTTCCGCGGAAGAATCCTCATGTAAAGGGTACGACAGAAGCTTCTGCTTGAACCAACGCGTGAAACATGAGTTGTGCTCTTTGAGTATATCTCCGTCCGTCCTCTGTTGGCCTCGGTCATTGTACGTCTTCTTAATAAAGGTTTTGTGTTCTACCACCCAAGGATCGACCACGTCTATGTGTTGTAGCACGACTAGGTTTGCTCTTTCAAAGTCGGCGAGTCGACCCTCGAAGTCGACATGCATTTCGCGGCGACCCTCACGGTGACCCCATCCAGCGAGCCTGCCGAGGTGCCTGTTGACGGGCAGACCAACGGGGTTCTCGATGCCTAGATAATTCGTGCAGTAGGAGATGCACTCTTCGGTCAGAAAGCCCCTGGCTATGCTTCCCTCTGGACGTGACATGTTGCGAACGTATCCTTTGATGACACCATTCATCCTTTCGAACGGCATCATGCTGTGCAGGATCGTCGGCCCGAGTTGGATGATATCGTCCACGATATGGACCAGCAGATGCACCATAACATCGAAGAATGCGGGCGGGAAGTACATCTCAAGCTCGCATAGTATCACCACGATCTCTTCCTGTAGCCTTCTGAGTTGCCTCACGCCAACAGACTTCCGAGAGATGACGTCGAAAAAGTTGCATAGGCCAAATAGCGTTTCACGGACGTGCGCGTCCATGATCCCACGGATTGCAACTGGAAGTATCTACGTCATCAGCACGTGACAGTCGTGAGACTTCATCCCGCTGAACTTCAGCTTCGCTAGGTCTAGGTATCTGCTTATCTTCCCCGCGTAACCGTAAGGAAGTTTTACTCCTACGAGGCAGGTGAAAAACTGCTCGATCTCCTCCTGACTTAGAGTGAAGCACGCGGGAGGGTAGTCATTTCCGGTCTTCTTGGCCTTTTTGCCTTTGCGACGACTTTCCGTGTCCTGCTTCGCCTCATCATCATCATCATCATCATCATCATATATAGCGTGAAGCTCCTGCCTGATGCCCATTGATTTCAAGTCTGCCCTTGCTTTCGGCCCATCTTTGGTCCTCTCTGGCATGTTGAGCAGGGTACCAAGCAGACTCTCGCACACGTTCTTCGTGATATGCATGACATCAAGGCTGTGAGGCACACGGTGGATCTTCCAGTACGGCAAGTCCCAGAAAACAGACCTCGTTTTCCATACCTTCAGCAGCGGCTCTGGCGCCTTTCGCTTCTTTCCCGGCTCTGGCGCCTTTTGCTTCTTTCCCAGCAGTGGGCAGTCTTTCCAATTTTTCAACAGCTCGTCTATTTCCTCGCCGCTCCTCGTACGCGGGCGTCCTCGGGGTTCGGTTTCACCATCGAATAGATCCTTGCGTTTTCTCCACGGGTCATCATCGCGAAGCCACCTTCGATGTCCCATGAACACGGTTTTCGAAGACCCGGGATCTCTATCTAGCTGGCGATACGTTGTGTCATCCATGCACCTGACGCATCCAGAAAATCCGTGGACCACCTGCCCTGCGACATATCCGTAACCGAGATAGTCGTGCACCGTCGTGAGCAGCGCGGCTCTCATAGGGAAATATTCTTTCTCTGCGGCGTCCCACGTATTGGCTGGCGTTTTCCACATCGTGTCAAGCTCCTCTTTCAGCAGCCCCAGATACAGATTGATGTCGTTCCCTGGTTGTTTCGGTCCTTCGATTAGCATACTCATGTGAATGTACTTTCTCTTCATGCACAACCAGGGGGGAAGGTTGTACATCCACACAAACACAGGCCAGGTGCTATGTGTGCTTCTCTGGCTGCCAAACGGATTGACTCCATCGGTGCTCGCGCCCAGCACGATGTTCCTTGGATCGTTCCCAAATTCTAGGTCTTCGAAGTTCAACGCTTGCCACTGGCTCGCATCCTTAGGGTGACTCAGCATCTTGTCTTTTTTATCTATCTCCGGATCATTTGCGTCATCTTCTCGCTTCTTCTCCTCCCTATCCGCGTGCCAACGCAGGAGCTTTGCTACCTTAGGGTCCGCGAAATACCGCTACAGACGAGGAGTGATCGGAAAGTACCACACCACTTTTCGAGGAGCTTTCTTCCTCTTCTTGTATCGAGTGACGCCGCACACCGGACATATGGTAGACTCCGCGTGCTCGTCCCCATAAATGATGCAATTGTTCATGCACACATGGTATTTCACGTGCGGTAAATCCAGAGGACACACGATTTTCTTCGCCTCCTCCAAACTGGTCGGGCACTTGTTCCCCTTGGGAAGACGTTCGTGCCAGAATGACATGTTCTCGTCGAAGCATGCGTCGGTCATTTTGTGTTTTACCTTCATCTCCAGAGCCATGAGCGTTACTTTCAGGCGGGTATCCTCGGGCCTGCATCCTTCATACAATGGAGTAACCGCGTCTAACTCAAGTTGATCCATCTTGGCTTTCTCCCGGGCGGCAGCTCTTGCGTTATCCGTCTGCTTGAGAAGCAGCTCTTGAATATGAGGGTCCTGCACCCAGCCCATCGATGGTCCAGCGTCGTCTGCTCCGCCGGCATCATCATCTTCATGATCATGCCCGTCGTCTGCTCCGGCATCTTCCTCATCATCATGTCCTGCATCTTCTACATGATGACTGTGTACAGCATCACCGTCGTGATCATCTCCTAGGGATTCTTCGTCTTCTCGCCCACTCGAGCCGCGGTGGTTGTCTTGCTGCCCTTCCTCATTTCTTGCCCGGCCCCCATGGACGACTTCGTAGTCATCTTCATCACCTTGCCACCGATAGCCATCCATGAAACCACGCAAGAGCAGGTGGTCCCGCACCTGCCCGGATTCCGGGTCCGCAATAAGGCTCTTCAGCTTGCATCTTCGACATGGACATCTTATCTCCGTCTCGTTCTTTTGAAGCATCTCGGCCTTTGCGGACCTCAAAAACCTATTCACGATGCCTTCGGTCATCATGCGGACCATGGTCGCCTGCGGGGTAGAGCAAAACAATATTTTAGAACCAAGAAAAAATTTGGCATGACTTTCCCTAAAAATAGGACCAAAAAGAATGCTTAATGCCAAAATTCTCGCCGAAACGGAAATGAATCAACATTCCGGCAAAATATTGGCAACTATCGCATTTCAAATACCGGTACACCTCCAAACACAAACACATATGCAACACCACAAACATATGCAACACCACGAACATACATAGATCTAGCTAGGCCATAAAAAGTGCATGTGCACATTGTTGTAGGGAGAACAACATAAATATAGCTTCCCCCCTTACTTACCTATCAAAACAAGGTAATTTAACCACTTAAATTGAATGAATCTATGGTGGAAATGAGGTGAAAAAGAGGAGGCACCCGAGACAAGGAGGAGGTGGAGAGAATGAAGTGGGGAGAAAGTGAGTGTGGGTAGGAGAGGCTGTCCAAAATATCTTGTTGCTGCCCACTTACTAATGGCGCACCAACTCTAAATGCGCCATTAGTAATCCAGGTTACTAATGGCACACCTTCTGGTGGTGCGCCATTAGTATGTTTGGACAGGCGCACTAGTTTAAAAAAAATTGATACTAATGGCGCACCCTGGGCCAGGTGCGCCATTACTAGTTACAACTAGTAATGGCGCACTGTGTCTGGATGCGCCATTAGTATGTTTGGACAGGCGCACTAGTTAAAAAAAATTTGATACTAATGGCGCACCCTGGGATAGGTGCGCCATTACTAGTTACAACTAGTAATGGCGCACTGTGTCTGGATGCGCCATTAGTATGTTTGGACAGGCGCACTAGTTAAAAAAAATTGGATACTAATGGCGCACCCTGGGCCAGGTGCGCCATTACTAGTTACAACTAGTAATGGCGCACTGTGTCTGGATGCGCCATTAGTATGTTTGGACAGGCGCACTAGTTATAAAAAAAAAATTGATACTAATGGCGCACCCTGCGCCTGGTGCGCCATTAGTAGTTTCAACTCTAATGGCGTATCAGAAGGTGGTGCGCCATTAGTATATACTAATGGCGCACCGCTTGTCTGGTGCGCCATTAGTGTCAATCCCATCTATAGCCCTTTTTCTAGTAGTGATCCAATGGCGATGCCGGCCGGGTCTAGCTCTGGTAGCCACGCCTTGGCCCGGCTTAATGCAGTTACGGCTCCGGCTCTCGCAGAAGATCGCCTTAATTCATTAAATCGCTGAGGTAGCACAGCAACCCGCTTTAGTACATCTGCCAGGAGGGTGGGAACTACATTCGACAGGGCCACTACGGCTAAGGCACGCTGAGACCCGGTGTAGAGTTGTTCCACTAGCGTATAAACCGCCTTCAGCTTTATCAGCATGCTTTGGTTAAGATTTGAACTCCTGGGGCCTGCATTACAATGTCAGGTGAGTTGATGACAATATTATGCTTATTAGAAAGATTCAAATATTTAACACTTGCAGGGTGACTTACCAAAGCTTGCTGAGACCATCTGAGATATATGGCGTTTTAAGCCGGATAATTCGGCGGTCACCTCTGCAAGAACCGCCTCTGCTTTCTCAGTACGATTGGTCAAGGCGATCTTTTCGTCAGCCCATGCCTTCTTCTCCGCTTCAAAGCCATTCTTCAGTTTTTCTTGTTCAGATACACTGAATTCGAATTTGGAGCTGGCTCTTTGGGTTTCAGTCTCCTGTGCTTCCAGGCGGTTCTTCAAATCAGATATTTCTGATTCAAGTTGACTAGTGGTGGCCTGTACAAATACCGGGTCAAAGTCAGGATTATCATGATGCAACATTAAAGTCCCAAGCATTTTGCAAGCAATAACACTTGGCACTTAGGGGCTAATGTATATTGAAGAATTTTGCTTAAAGTGGCGGTTCATAATAGTTAGTCCCAAGCACTTTGCAAGCAAGAATACTTGGCACTTGGGGGCTAATGCATATTGCTGTTACACATTTCACAAGTATTTAATTCGATTCAAGCATGATAAGGACCGGTTCAAACATGCTGCTTAAGCCGATCCTTGGGGGCTATGGAGTAATCCGGATTTCTTACATGCCTTGTCCAGATATATTGCTAATGTTATCAAGCTTGTTTTTAAGTCTACATCATATTTTATCATAAGCAACAGACTTGGGAGCTAGCATAGTAAGGATAATTGAGTACAGAGAAGATTGTACCTCAAACTTCTGGTGCATCTGCTTCGCCATGTTAATTTCGATGTCACGGCTGCTGTGCACTTGGCTCATATAGCCAGAAAAGACTTCTCGAATACTCATGTGAGTATAATCAGCGACATCAAGCTTAACCCTGTGGCGTTCCAGAAGTTCCTCTTTGGCGGAACACTTGGCCAGCACGGTTGGCCTCCCCAGCTCAACAAAGCCGGTCTTGGTGATTTCGACATCAGGGTCTTGAGGATCATCCGTCCTGGCCGGGCTAGGGACTTCCAGGTTTTCAGAACCATCGACGGCTTGTTCGGCAGGCGGGTCAGCAGTGGGCGTTGGTATATCATGGGCTAGCTCAGGCGGCGGCTCATGAGTGGAGGCTTCAGGTGCGGCCGTTCCAAGTTCCGGCTCATTTAAAATTGGTTCTTCGGCCGACTTATTTATCTTCGCCCTTTTGCTGGTCTTTGCTTTTCCGCTGCGTAAGATCAAAAGGTCAGTGCAAATACAACAAATTGAAATGAACACAGGATAAGCAGGTTATCATTACCCTGGAGCAGTTATGAAAGCCGACAAATTGGACTGCATTGACTCGCCGGAGGAAGGTGAAGTTTCCTGATAATTTGAGTTGGAATAATTGAGTGGTTCACAAGTGAGACCCGCCAAAGGATAAAAGGGATTTAAATCGGAGGTGACCTCGTTCCGGCGCTTCCTTGGTACATTGGGTAAGCCGGAGGAGAGTTCCGCATCTTTACTGGTCCGGGTCTGCCTCCGGCTCTCATGAATCTGTCGCTTCAAAAGAAATTGAGGATCGTGATAAGCTAAGGGATGTGAAAATCTTACTTTCCGGGTTACTCTTCGGATTTTCTGTCTTGGCAAAGGCTCGGAGTCGGAGGAAATGATAGTTACCTTTTCAGCTTTTCCATGACTGGTTCCTATGTCCTCCTACTGATAATCAGTGTCAATAAGGTGGTTAAAAAAGGAGCCAAGAGAGTCAAGGGCTACCTCTGACTCAAAAGACTCTTCTAGCCGAAGCAAGTCAGAGGCGGTGTCCTTCTTGCCCTTCTTCTTCACAGCATCTTTTCTGGTGGCTCTCTTGGCCTTCCTGGCCTTTTTTCAGCTTCGTGATCATATTTGACTTTCCAGAATTTGTCACCAGCTTGTGAAAATTAGCAAAGGTATGAGTATAGATAAAATGTCAAAAATTGAAAGTAATTTGTTCAGATGGGCGGCTTACAGCTGAAGCCGGGTTAGCTTCACAAAAGGGGCTTAAGCCCACCTTGCTGCGGTCTGCTAAGCTTTCATTGAGGAGAGACTTGGTCATATCATTGATGACGTATTCAGGTAAATCGTCAGAACTGTGCCGCAGAGAATCATCTTTCTTCCCTGTATAGGTGCACATCAAGCCGGGGTGACGACTTAATGGGATGACCCGCCAGGATAGCCAAACCCGGACTAAATCGATGCCATTTAACCCGTTCCCCAGAAGAGCCTTGATCTTGGCCAGGGTGGGGGCGAGCGTTTTGCGCTCGGCGACTGTTATCTTATCCGAAAGTGGATGATTAGACTCCAGACGCAGAGCACGAAAGCCGGGCAGATGATTTTCTTCAGCCGGAGAAGTGTCTTGACAATAGAACCATGTATGATTCCAGTCTTTGGGATGACTCGGCGGGTTGGCATAAGGAAAAATTGTGTCTCTCCGACGTTGGATTGAGACACCACCAAGCTCTAAACTTTGGCCGTTGGCACATTCATTCTGGCGGTTCAAGTAAAATAGCTCTCTGAAGAGTAATATGTTGGGTTCTTCTCCAAGATATACCTCACTGAACACTTGAAAATTGCAAATATTAGACACGGAATTGGGTCCGATGTCTTGAGGACGGAGGTCAAAGAAATGCAGGACATCTCTGAAGAATTTTGAGCAGGGCGGTGAAAAACCCCGATTCATGTGATCTGTGAAAATAATAACTTCCCCCTCTTTGGGATGAGGAACTTCTTCCTCCGGATTAGGAGCACAATAAGACATGACTTCCTTCTTCGACAGATAGCCAATCTTTACAAAGTCATCCAGCGTGCTGTCTGTGACGATGGATTTAACCCAGTTGCAGGCAGTGGGTGCTTTTGGTGCCATTGTGATGAAAACCTAAGACAGAGTAAAAATTCCCGGTTTAAGTCGGAGAGAACTATTTCAATGCATATTCAAGATGGCGGCTTATAAAGAGGCCTAATGGTATGTGGCTCATTATGTCAGATTATTTGAGCCGCCATGAGCAGTTAAGTTATTTGAGCCACCATGTGTGGTTGAGGTTATCTATTGAGCATGGTAATTAGAAGCCGGTGGTATGAGCCGCCATGGCTAGGTGGATCTATCAAAACACAGACATTGACTAAGTGTCACAAAAACAGGTTTCACAGATTGCAATCATTATTTTGGATCAACGGATGCTCAGAAAAGGAAAAATATTCTAGACCTAAAAAACCAGTACAGAGGAGTTCATCAGTTCTGAAGAGGCCTTTGTACAAGAAAAGGGGATCTACTAGCATCTGAAATGGATGCGAAACGGCTACCGCATGAGTTTCATACTTCTTTTAGATCAAAAGAAGATGCGGTGGAGAAAACTACGAAGAATCCGTGACAAACAACGAAGAACACAGAAGAACTCGTAAACCCTAATGTGGATCTAAGGTGCGGAAAATCAAAGACTTACGGACGCAGATCTACTGCGGAGGGTCGCTGTCGTTCTCTGGACAAGCTCAGGTTGATGCAGCAGCCAGGGTCGAGGAAGACGAAGTGCGCTGCGGCGGCGGCGGAGCTCGAGCAACAGTAGGGTCGCGAGAGGAAGAAGACGACGGAAAGGGGGAGAATGAAGAAAGGCCATTCGTGCCTATTTATAAGGGAAAGACTGATAAGTGGGCGCAAAAAACAAGGAGGCCGAAAAATATGGGTATCCAGCTTGTCAGGACGCCTCGATTCTCGAGATGGTTATTAAAGACAAGGATCCGTTGAGATATATTGGATAAAATATGAATTAATGACAAATGATGTCATGGCGGGTTATTGCAAATCCAGAAGATGACGTCATGGCGGGTTACAAATTGCCGTGCGATAGAGAGCAGAAGATTTTTTTCTAAAGTGTTGAAGATTGACATGAACCAGTTCAAATCAATCTGGGGCCTAATGTTGGGAATATAACTATTAGTATGACCCGCCAGGTGCCGGGTTATACTTAAGACGACTCATGAAGCCCAAGACGACTCCTGGAGATGACGAGTTAGTTAAGGGCCCAAGGCCCAAAGGGCGACTTAAGGCCCATAGAGATAAACCGCCATATGTGAGTAACTTGTATTATAAGGCAGGAATAGAGAGAAACCGAGCCGGACACTGTCTATGAGCTGGCCGAGACTCTATGAGCCGCTGGGCATCGACCTCTGTATATAAAGGGGCGACCCGGCGGCGGTTCAGGGCAAGTAACCTCAAATCGAGAGCTAGGTCAAGCGGATTCGCTCCCTGGTTATCGAGACATAAGCAATCCCACTCAAACTGGATCGTAGGCTTGTACCTTCATCGTAAGGGGCCGAACCAGTATAAACCCCGTGTCCTTTGTCCCGATTAACCCCTTCTTGCTTCCTAGTTGCGATGGCTCCACGACTAAGTCCTTTCGCTAGGACATCTGTCGTAACAATTCCCCGACACCTCCCGTACTCAAATAGCTACCCCGCACGACACCTCCTAGCCAATAAAAAAAGGGGACGCGTGGTGGCACGTAATTGGTAAGTAGAACGCCCACGGTTTCAATAAACTTGTGTTTCTGATTTGTAACATGACATCACTTGTTCCAAAATGACTTTGTTGATTGTTAATGTGTGCGTCTTCGCAAATCGGACAGAAAAATTACCACAACATTTTGGTGCCATGTCATGACACCATGCCAAGTTTCATGATTTTCAGGCGTGTTTTGGATTTACATGAATAAAAAAACCAAGTTTCTCAATCTTTCCGGCCGAGCCATGATGCCCAGATGTTTGAATTTCATTCCCATCTCTTGCATGGGACCTAGAAATTCACCCAAGGACACACATGTGATTTTTCAACCAACTTTGGTGCACTAGAGCATGTGCTTGTAGTTGAAATTTGAATTATGCACATTAAATGCCCAGAAACTCAGTTAATGTATAAACAAGGCCAAACGAACCCCGAAAAATTCCAAAATTAAACACAACACTCCTGTTGTTTTATGTTGACACTAGAAATTTTTCGAAAGCAATAAGAGGCAACGGATATCGTTCCGTCCCCAAAGGTGGCACGTTCCCTACCGAAACCATCACGCTTGTTGTGAGAAGCTTATACCCAAACCTGCCCCAAATGGGACAAAAAGTTTCCCACAGCATGTTGATGCCGCTCCATGATAGCATGCCAAGTTTCATGAAATTCAGACGAGTTTTGAATTTACTAGAATTTAAAAACCAGGTATCTCAACATTTTGCCGGCAATCAACAGTGCCCTGGTGTTTGAATTTCATTCCCATCTCTAACATGGGACCTAGAAATTCACCCAAGTACACACATGTGATTTTTCAACGAACTTTGGTGCATTGGAGCATGTGCTTGTAGTTCAAATTTGGATTATTGATAACCCACAAGTATAGGGGATCGCAACAGTTTTCGAGGGTAGAGTATTCAACCCAAATTTATTGATTCGACACAGGGGAGCCAAAGAATATTCTCAAGTATTAGCAGTTGTGTTCTCAATTCAACCACACCTGGATAACTTAATATCTGCAGCAAGGTATTTAGTAGCAAAGTAATATGATTGTAGCGGTAACGGTAGCAAAAGTAAAGATAGCAGTTTTGTAGTAATTGTAACAGTGGCAACGGAAAAGTAACTAAGCAAAGAGCAATATGTGAAAAGCTCGTAGGCATTGCATCGGTGATGGAGAATTATGCCGGATACGATTCCTCATGTAATAGTTATAACATAGGGTGACACAGAACTAGCTCCAGTTCATCAATGTAATGTAGGCATGTCGTTTCGAAAAAAAATGTAGGCATGTATTCCGAATATAGTCATACGTGCTTATGGAAAAGAACTTGCATGACATCTTCTGTCCTACCCTCCCGTGGCAACGGGGTCCTATTGGAAACTAAGGGATATTAAGGCCTCCTTTTAATAGAGTACCGGACCAAAGCATTAACACTTAGTGAATACATGGACTCCTCAAACTACGGTCATCACCGGTAGTCGTCCTGATTATTGTCACTTCGGGGTTAACGGATCATAACACATAATATGTGACTATAGACTTGCAAGATAGGATCAAGAACTCACATATATTCATGAAAACATAATAGGTTCAGATCTGAAATCATGGCACTCGGGCCCTACTGACAAGCATTAAGCATAGCAAAGTCATAGCAACATCAATCTCAGAACATAGTGGATACTAGGGATCAAACCCTAACAAAACTGACTCGATTACATGGTAAATCTCATCCAACCCATCACCGTCCAGCAAGCCTATGATGGAATTACTCACGCACGGCGGTGAGCATCATGAAATTGGTGATGGAGGATGGTTGATGATGACGATGGCGACGGATTCCCCTCTCCGGAGCCCCGAACGGACTCCTGATCAGCCCTCCTGAGAGAGATTAGGGCTTGGCGGCGGCTCCGTATCGTAAAACGCGATGAATCCTTCTCTCCGATTTTTTTTCTCCCTGAACGTGAATATATAGCGTTGGAGTTGAGGTCGGTGGAGCACCAGGGGGCCCACGAGGCAAGGGGGCGCGCCCCCACCCTCATGGATAGGGTGTGGGGCCCCTGGCCTTGATTCTTTCGCCAGTATTTTTTATTATTTACAAAAATATTCTTCGTGAAGTTTCAGGTCATTCCTAGAACTATTATTTCTGCACAAAAATAACACCATGGCAATTATGCTGAAAACAGCGTCAGTCCGGGTTAGTTCTATTCAAATCATTCAAGTTAGAGTCCACAACAAGGGCAAAAGTGTTTGGAAAAGTAGATACGATGGAGACGTATCAACTCCCCCAAGTTTAAACCTTTGCTTGTCCTCAAGCAATTCAGTTGACAAACTGAAAGTGATAAATAAAACTTTTACAAACTCTGTTTGCTCTTGTTGTTGTAAATATGTAAAGCCAACATTCAAGTTTTTAGCAAAGATTATGAACTAACCATATTCACAATAACATTTAGGTCTCATGTTTACTCATATCAATGGCATAATCAACTAGCGAGCAATAATAATAAATCTCGATGACAACACTTTCTCAAAACAATCATAATATGATATGACAAGATGGTATCTCGCTAGCCCTTTCTGAGACCGCAAAAGATAAATGCAGAGCACCTCTGAAGATCAAGGACTGACTAAACATTGTAATTCATGGTAAAAGAGATCCGGTCATAGTCATACCCAATATAAATTAATAGTAATGGATGCAAATGACAGCGGTGCTCTCCAGTTGGTGCTTTTTAATAAAAGGGTGATGACTCAACATAAAAGTAAATAGATAGGCCCTTCGCAGAGGGAAGCAGGGATTTGTAGAGGTGCGAGAGCTCGATTTTGAAATAGAGATAAATAATATTTTGAGCGGCATACTTTCATTGTCAATGTAACAACCAAGAGATCTCGATATCTTCCATGCTACACACATTATAGGCGGTTCTCAAACAGAATGGTAAAGTTTATACTCCCCCTCCACCAACAAACATCAATCCATGGCTTGTCCGCAACAACGGGTGCCTCCAACTAACAACAGTCCTGGGGGAGTTTTGTTTGCAATTATTTTGATTTGATTTGCTTAGAGCATAGGACTGGGCATCCCGGTTACCGGCCATGTTCTCGTGAATGAGGACCGGAGTCCACTCCTCTTGAGAATAACCCGCCTAGCATGGAAGATACAGACAACCTTAGTTGATACATGAGATATTCGAGCATACAAAACAGAATTTCATTTGAAGGTTTAGAGTTTGGCACATACAAATTTACTTGGAACGGCAGGTAGATACCGCATATAGGAAGGTATGGTGGACTCATATGAATAACTTTGGGGTTTAGGGAAGTGGATGCACAAGTAGTATTCCTGCTTAGAACAAGTGAAGGCTAGAAAAAGACTGGGAAGCGACCAACTAGAGAGCGACAATAGTCATGAACATGCATTAAAATAAATAAACATTGATTGCGAGCATGAGTAGGATATAATCCACCATGAACATAAATATCGTGGAGGCTACGTTGATTTTGTTTCAATTACATGTATGAACATGTGCCAAGTCAAGTCACTCGAATCGTTCAAAGGAGGATACCACCCTATCATACCATATCACAACCATTTTAATAGCATGTTGGCACTTTAGGTAAACCATTATAAACTCCTAGTAAATTAAGCATGGCATAAGCAACTATAATCTCTAATTGTCATTGTAAACATGTTCATTCATAATAGGCTGAATCAGGAACGATGAACTAATCATATTTACAAAAACAAGAGAGGTCGAGTTCATACCAGCTTCTCTCATCTCAATCAGTCCATCATATATCGTCATTATTGCCTTTCACTTGCACGACCGAACGATGTGATAATAATGATAGTGCACGTGCATTGGACTAAGCTGGAATCTGCAAGCATCTGACACAAAGGAGAAGACAAGGTAATATGGGCTCTTGGTTAAATCAACAATAATGCATATAAGAGCCACTTCAACATTTTAATCATGGTCTTCTCCTCTCGATCCCAAGGAGAAGAAAAGAAATAAAACTATTTACACAGGAAAGCTCCCAACAAGCAAAAGAAGAACAAGAAATCTTTTTGGGTTTTCTTTTTAATTATTACTACTACAAGCATTGAAAGTAAACTAGCTGAAAGCTACAACTAATTTTTTTTGGTTTTTCTTAAGGTTTTTCAAACACACAAGGAGAAAGCGAGAAAAAGAAAATAAACTAGCATGGATATTACAATGAAAATGTATGAGCACCGACAACTAGA
Source organism: Triticum aestivum (assembly GCF_018294505.1). Classification (NCBI taxonomy): domain Eukaryota; kingdom Viridiplantae; phylum Streptophyta; class Magnoliopsida; order Poales; family Poaceae; genus Triticum; species Triticum aestivum. The sequence goes on along the minus strand of NC_057799.1, from coordinate 448,157,069 downwards.
ATGAGTGTGTGAACATGAATGTAATGTCGGTGAGAAATACGTACTCCCCCAAGCTTAGGCTTTTGGCCTAAGTTGGTCTAGGGCCACGGCTGGCCTGGCGGATATCCAAAGTTGTAGCTGGGGTCGTACTAAGAAGGGTCCGCGGGGTGCCACTGGTTGGCAATCTCCTCTGGATCCCACTGGTAAACAGACTGATGGTGAGGATCAAATTGTGGCTCCGACTCTGGCTCTGGAGCTGGTGTGGGGTTCTGGTAGGCATGAAAGGCCTCCGGCAGAACAAGATACTTGCCTGAAGATAAGTTAAACAAAGAAGGAGCAGGCAAAGTAATAGTCTCAAAGTAATCTTTATCGAATATCAGTCTATAGTTAAGCATATTTTTCTTATTCTTAACAATAAAATCATGTGCTACCATACTCTTATAGTCTAGAAAAACAGGAGGCATCAACCTTTCTTCTTTCTCATAATGCCTAATAGGTATGTTAAAGTGTGCAGCTAGGCACGAGGCGAAGATACCTCCCAAGATGGGGCCCTTCGTACGGTTCAGATTTAACCGCTTTGCAACAATAGTGCCCATACTAAATGTGTTGTCACGGAACAAGGCATGGCACAAAATAACAATATCAAGGGCACTAAGGTTGCCACAGTTTCCGCGACCAATTAAACATCTACTAGCAAATATTGCAAAGTAACGCAGAACAGGGAAGTGTATGCTAGTAATTCTTGCATCGGAAACTTTCCTCGTTTCCCCTACAGCAATCATATCAATAAACCCTTCCACATCATTATGATGTGGTTCCTCCATGCTGCCCGTAAAGGGTATCTTACAGACCCGGCAGAAATCAAAAAGGGACATCTCCTTATGCTCATCATATAAATAAAATTCCACTGAAGGTGGTGATCTCCTAGCATGGAAATGAAAATTTTGCACGAAAATATTAGTGAGTAAGAGATACTGTTCGTGCTGGTCGCGGAGGAAGTCGGTGAGGCCCGCATTCTCAGCCAAAGAATAAAAATCATCATAAATCCCGGCTGCCCTCAAGAAGTCATCACAAGGCCATTCACACGGCCGAACCTCCGTGGTGCGAGGGAGATTATATTTGGGCATTTTGTCCTCTTTACTTTGCTTATCCTTCGAGCTTCGGCTCGAAGAGCCCCTCAATAATCTCTTCATCATTTTTTGAGAATTTCTGAAATTTTTAGTAACTTAAAATAAAAGTGAACCAACTCAACAAAATTGATAGCAACTACTCCTACAGGTGCCTAGAGACTACATCATGCATTAGAACTACTTGGGACCATATAAATTTGACATGAAAGCTCAAGAACAGGGTCACCTAGGCAGCAAAAATTTGCAATGAATAAAGCACTAGAACAAAAACTAATTGGACCATTGGAGGAGTCACATACCGAAGAACAATCCCTCAAAGTAGTTTTGTGAGTGGAGCTTTGAGCAAGGAGATCGAAAATCGCGGCTAGATGAGCTAGAACTCGTGCTTGAGCTGGTTGGTGATTTTTTTGGGAGGAAGAAGGAGTGTGTGGTAGCTGGAATAAGTGGAGGAGAGCCACCAAGGGCCCACGAGGCAGGGGGCGCGCCCAGGGGGTGGGCGCGCCCTGGACCCTCGTGGCCAGGTGCTTGCTCCCCCTGGTGTGTTCTCAGTGCCAGATATTCTCAAATATTCTAGAAAAAAATCATATTTCATTTTCAAAGCATTTGGAGAACTTTTATTTTCGGGGTATTTTTTATTGCACGGATAATTCAGAAAAACAGACAGAATATACTATTTTTGCTTTATTTAATCTAAATAACAGAAAGTAAAAGGAGGGTACAGAAGTTTGTGCTTTCTAACTTCATCCATCTCATGCTCATCAAAAGGAATCCACTAACAAGGTTGATCAAGTCTTGTTAACAAACTCATTTCGAATAACATGGAACCGGAGAAATTTCGAATAACACTATGTTACCTCAACGGGGATGTGCACATCCCCAACAATAAGAATATCATATTTCTTTGATAGTAGGAAGAGGAAATTCAAAACCTCCAATAGTAATAGTTGAATTTTTTCCAATAGAATTGATACTTTGGACTTGAGGCTGTTTCCACGGAAAGTGTACCGTATGCTCATTACCATTAACATGAAAAGTGACATTGCCTTTGTTGCAATCAATAACAGCCCCTGCAGTATTCAAAAAGGGTCTACCAAGGATAATCGACATACTATCGTCCTCGGGAATATCAAGAATAACAAAGTCCGTTAAAATAGTAACATTTGCAACCACAACAGGCACATCCTCACAAATACCGACAGGTATAGCGGTTGATTTATCGGCCATTTGCAAAGATATTTTAGTAGGTGTCAACTTATTAAAATCAAGTCTACGATATAAAGAGAGAGGCATAACACTAACACCGGCTCCAAGGTCACATAAAGCAGTTCTAACATAGTTTCTTTTAATGGAGCATGGTATAGTTGGTACTCCTGGATCTCCAAGTTTCTTAGGTATTCCACCCTTAAAAGTATAATTAGCAAGCATGGTGGAAATTTCAGCTTCTGGTATCTTTCTTTAGTTTATGACAATATCTTTCATATACTTAGCATAAGGATTCATTTTAAGCATATCAGTCAAACGCATATGCAAAAAGATAGGTCTAATCATTTCAGCAAAGCGCTCAAAATCCTCATCATCCTTTTTCTTGGATGGTTTAGGAGGAAAAGGCATGGGTTTCTGAACCCATGGCTCTCTTTCTTTACCGTGCTTCCTAGCAACGAAGTCTCTCTTATCATAACGTTGATTCTTTGATTGTGGGTTATCAAGATCAACAACAGGTTCAATCTCTACATCATTGTTATTACTAGGATGAGCATCAACATGAACATCATCATTAACATTATCACTTGGTTCATGTTCATCACCAGATTGTGTTTCAGCATCAGAAATAGAACTATCATTGGGATTCTCATGTGTGTCTACAACAGGTTCACTAGAAGCATGCAAAGTCCTATCATTTTTCTTTTTCTTCCTTTTGGAAGGACTAGGTGCATCAACATTGGTTCTCTGAGAATCTTGCTCAATTATCTTAGGGTGGCCCTCATGATACAAAGGTTCCTGAGTCATTCTACCCCCTCTAGTCACAACCCTAATAGCATTATCATTTTTCTTATTATTTAATTCATTGAGCAAATCATTTTGAGCTTTAAGCACTTGTTCTACTTGAGTGGTAACCATAGAAGCATGTTTACTAATGAGTTTAAGTTCACCTTTAACTCTAGACATATAATCACTCAAGTGTTCAATCATATAAGCATTGTGTTTCAATTGTCTCCCAACATAAGCATTGAAGTTTTCTCGTTTAACAATAAAATTATCAAACTCATCTAAGCATTGGCTAGCAGACTTATAACGAGGAATATCACCTTCATCAAATCTATAGAGAGAATTTACCTTTACTACCTGTGTCGGGTTATCAAGACCATGTATTTCTTCAATAGGCGGCAAATTAAGACCATGTATTTCTTCAATAGTAGGTAAATTCTTACCATCTTCAGCTTTAATACCTTTTTCTTTCATACATTTCTTTGCCACTTGCATATCTTCAGGACTGAGAAATAGATTACCCCTTTTCTTCGGAGTTGGCTTAGGAGTTGGTTCAAGAAGTATCCAATTATTTTCATTAGTCAACATATTATTCAATAGCAACTCAGCTTGATCAACTGTTCTTTCCCTGAAAACACAACCAGCACAACTATCCAGGTGGTCTCTGGAGGCATCGGTTAGTCCATTATAAAAGATATCAAGTATTTCATTTTTCTTGAGAGGATGATCAGGCAAAGCATTAAGTAATTGGAGAAGCCTCCCCCAAGCTTGTGGGAGACTCTCTTCTTCAATTTGCACAAAATTATATATTTCCCTTAAAGCAGCTTTTTTCTTATGAGCAGGGAAATATTTAGCAAAGAAGTAATAAATCATATCCTGGGGACTACGCACACAACCAGGATCAAGAGAATTACACCATGTTTTAGCATCACCCTTTAATGAGAACAGAAATAATTTAAGGATATAGTAGTAGCGAGTTTTCTCATCATTAGTGAATAGGGTGGCTATATCATTTAATTTAGTAAGATGTGCCACAACAGTTTCAGATTCATAGCCATAAAAAGGATCATATTCAACCAAAGTAATTATCTCAGGATCAACAGAGAAATCATAATCTTTATCAGCAACAAAGATAGGTGAAGTAGCAAAAGCAGGGTCATATTTCATTCTAGCATTCAAAGACTTTTCTTTTAGCTTAGCTAATAATTTCTTAAGATCATTCCTATCATTGCAAGCAAGAAAGTCTCTAGCAGTTTCTTCATCCATAACATAACCCTCAGGCACAACAGGCAATTCATATCTAGGGGGAGAATCTTCATCATCACTTTCATCAATATTATCAGTTTCAATAATTTCATTCTCTCTAGCCCTAGCAAGTTGTTCATCAAGAAATTCACCTAGTGGCGCAGCAGTATCAAGCATAGAAGTAGTTTCATCATAAGTATCATGCAAAGCAGAAGTGGCATCATCAATAACACGCGACATATCAGAATTAATAGTAGAAGCAGGTTTAGGTGTGGCAAGCTTACTCAAAACAGAAGGAGAATCAAGTGCAGAGCTAGATGGTAGTTCCTTACCTCCCCTCGTAGTTGAGGGATAAATTTTGGTTTTCTCGTCTTTCAAGTTCCTCATAGTGACCAGCAGATATAAATCCCAAATGACTCAAAGAATAGAGTTGTGCTCCCCGACAACGGCGCCAGAAAATAGTCTTGATAACCCACAAGTATAGGGGATCGCAACAGTTTTCGAGGGTAGAGTATTCAACCCAAATTTATTGATTCGACACAAGGGGAGCCAAAGAATATTCTCAAGTATTAGCAGTTGAGTTGTCAATTCAACCACACCTGGATAACTTAATATCTGCAGCAAGGTATTTAGTAGCAAAGTAATATGATTGTAGCGGTAACGGTAGCAAAAGTAAAGATAGCAGTTTTGTAGTAATTGTAACAGTGGCAACGGAAAAGTAACTAACAAAGAGCAATATGTGAAAAGCTCGTAGGCATTGGATCGGTGATGGAGAATTATGCCGGATACGATTCCTCATGTAATAGTTATAACGTAGGGTGACACAGAACTAGCTCCAGTTCATCAATGTAATGTAGGCATGTCGTTTCGAAAAAAAAATGTAGGCATGTATTCTGAATATAGTCAGACGTGCTTATAGAAAAGAACTTGCATGACATCTTTTGTCCTATCCTCCCGTGGCAGCGGGGTCCTATTGGAAACTAAGGGATATTAAGGCCTCCTTTTAGTAGAGTACCGGACCAAAGCATTAACACTTAGTGAATACATGAACTCCTCAAACTACGGTCATCACCGGTAGTGGACCCGATTATTGTCACTTCGGGGTTAACGGATCATAACACATAATAGGTGACTATAGACTTGCAAGATAGGATCAAGAACTCACATATATTCATGAAAACATAATAGGTTCAGATCTGAAATCATGGCACTCGGGCCCTAGTGACAAGCATTAAGCATAGCAAAGTCATAGCAACATCAATCTCAGAACATAGTGGATACTAGGGATCAAACCCTAACAAAACTAACTCGATTACATGGTAAATCTCATCCAACCCATCACCGTCCAGCAAGCCTATGATGGAATTACTCACGCACGGCGGTGAGCATCATGAAATTGGTGATCGAGGATGGTTGATGATGACGATGGCGACGGATTCCCCTCTCCGGAGCCCCGAACAGACTCCAGATCAGCCCTCCCGAGAGAGATTAGGGCTTGGCGGCGGCTCCGTATCGTAAAATGCGATGAATCCTTCTCTCTGATTTTTTTCTCCCCGAACGTGAATATTTAGCGTTGGAGTTGAGGTCGGTGGAGCACCAGGGGGCCCACGAGGCAGGGGGCGCCCCGGGGGGTAGGCGCGCCCCCACCCTCGTGGACAGGGTGTGGGCCTCCTGGCCTTGGCTCTTTCACCAGTATTTTTTATTAATTCCAAAAATATTCTCCGTGAAGTTTCAGTTCATTCCGAGAACTTTTATTTCTGCACAAAAATAACACCATGGCAATTCTGCTGAAAACAGCGTCAGTCCGGGTTAGTTCCATTCAAATCATGCAAGTTAGAGTCCAAAACAAGGGCAAAAGTGTTTGGAAAAGTAGATACGATGGAGACGTATCAATTATGCACATTAAATGCCCAAAAACTCAATTAATGTATAAAAAAGGCCAAACGAACCCCGAAAAATTCCAAAATTAAACACAACACTCCTGTTGTTCTATGTTGACACTAGAAATTTTTTGAAAGCAATAAGAGGCAACGGATATCGTTCCGTCCCCAAAGGTGGCACGTTCCCTAGCGAAACCATCACGCTTGTTGTGAGAAGCTCTGGTTTGTGAGAAGCTTATACCCAAACCTGCCCCAAATGGGACAAAATTTTTACCACGGCATGTTGATGCCGCTCCATGATAGCATGCCAAGTTTCATGAATTTCAGACGAGTTTTGGATTTACTAGAATTTAAAAACCAGGTATCTCAACATTTTGCCGGCAACCAACAGTGCTCTGGTGTTTGAATTTCATTCCCATCTCTTGCATGGGGCCTAGAAATGCACCCAAGGACACACATGTGATTTTCAACCAACTTTGGTGCACTGGAGCATGTGCTTGTAGTTCAAATTTGAATTATGCACATTAAATGCCCAGAAACTCAATTAATGTATAAAAAGGCCAAATGAACCCCGAAAAATTCCAAAATTAAACACAACACTCCTGTTGTTCTATGTTGACACTAGAATTTTTTTGAAAGCAATAAGAGGCAACAGATATCGTTCCGTCCCCAAAGGTGGCACGTTCCGTACCGAAACCATCACGCTTGTTGTGATAAGCTCTGGTTTGTGAGAAGCTTATACCCAAACCTGCCCCAAATGGGATAAAAAAATTACCACGACATGTTGATGCCACTCCATGATAGCATGCCAAGTTTCATGAATTTCAGACGATTTTTCAATTTACTAGAATTTAAAAACCAGGTATCTCGACGTTTTGCCGGCAACCAACGGTGCCCTGGTGTTTGAATTTCATTCCCATCTCTTGCATGGGACCTAGAAATTCACCCAAGGACACACATGTGATTTTTCAACCAACTTTGGTGCACTGGAGCATGTGCTTGTCGTTGAAATTTTAATTATGCACATTAAATGCCCAAAAACACAATTAATGTATAAAAAAGGCCAAACGAAGCCTGAAAAATTACAAAATTAAACACAACACTCTTGTTGTTCTATGTTGACACTAGAAATTTTTTGAAAGCAATAAGAGGCAACGGATATCGTTCCGTCCCCAAAGGTGGCACGTTCTGTACCGAAACTACCACACTTGTTGTGGGAAGCGCTGGTTTGTGAGAAGCATATACCCCAAACCTGCCCCAAATGGGACAAAAATTTTACCACGGCATGTTGATGCCACTCCATGATAGCATGCCAAGTTTCATGAATTTCAGACGGGTTTTGGATTTACTAGAATTTAAAAACCAGGTATCTCAACGTTTTGCCAGCAATCAACAGTGCCCTGGTGTTTGAATTTCATTCCCATTTCTTGCATGGGACCTAAGCATGCACCCAAGGACAGAGATTTGATTTTTCAACCAATTTATATGAACCGGAGCATGTGCATGTAGTTTAATTTTGAATTGTGCACCTAAAATGGCTAGAAAACCAGTTTAATGTATAAAATGTCCAAACGAACCCTGAATAATTCCAATTCTTTTACGACACACATATAGTTGCATATTCACTGCAGATAAAAGGTCTAGCAATTCAAGCAGCGTCCATTGCCGTTGTGACCCCATTATGTAATTCAAATCAAGATAAAAAATCAAGTATACCCCACACAGTTTATTATCACCAACCGTGTGAGATGTAGTACAAATATCCCGGAGCACAATTGGTGTATAGTACGCCTATGGCTTACGCGAGAAGGTGCGTCGGCTACAGTCCACAGTCGGCGTGTCAAGCACACTAGCTCGCTCCCCAAATACTCCCGCCTCTGCATCCCTCGCAATCTCAAAAATATTACTGCCTCGTAATCTCAAAAATATCTACCGCCTGGAAGGTTTTAATGTTTGATAGCACACGATTAGTATGTGCGGACTATGTGCGATGTTAGTTACCCCCGCTCTGCTTCAGTCCCTTGATTCAAATTTTCAGGAGCCTCTGCATCCCTTGTAATCTCAAAAATATCTGCTCGCCCTTGATCCAAATTTTTAGTAGCCCCACCTTGTTACACCCGCCTAGTAAAATTTTCAGTTGCCGCAGTATTTCCTCAAACACCACCTTGCCCCCCCCCCCCCCCGCCCCCTCCACACACACCACACACCCCCAAAACCTCCGCTCGCGCAGACACACAGCCCTCGAAACCATTGGTAGGTCCCCGCCATCGCCGGCGCCTCCATCCACAACTCTGCCTGTGTGCCAGGGAGCTCGAGGAGCCAATGGCCAAAAAGAGGTTTATCGCGGCCTTTTCGCCCGACGCCGGCAAGGTGGCCGCCGAGGTGTCCCCGTCATCCTCCGCGGGCTCGATCCGCCGTCGTCGGTCCCCCGATCCACCCGCCGCCGCGCCCCTACACCGATTCATGGACTTCCCCATCCTCCCTCGGACCCGGCAGCCGACGAGGTCCTACCTCGGAGTCCGGCAGTGACGGTGGGGGACGTGGGTCGCCGAGATTACAGATCGGGAGACCCACACCCGCCGGTGGCTCGGTAGCTTCCACACGGCCGAGCTCGCGGCCATGGAGTACAACCGCTGGCAGGTCCGCTACCACAGCGCGGTGGCTAGGCTCAATTTCTCCTTCGGCACATGTCCGGTCGACCTCGTTCCGCTGGACCCAGGGTGGTGAGCTCAGTTATGGCGTAGGAGGACCGCGAGGCGTGGGAGCGCCTCGAGGCCGAGGCTGCCGACGAGGCCTACATGCAAGAGCTCCGTCGGCAGCATCCGGAGCTCGTGGAGGCGGAGCGGGCGATCTTTGCCGGCACGGAGGGCGGCGAGGTTATCGCGCTCTCCTTCGATGACGAGGTCGAAGGCGGCGAGGACGGTGGCATGGAGGGCAGTGAGGTCATCGCGCTCTCCTCCGATGATGAGGTCGGAGGCGGCGGCGACGGTGGCGCGGAGGGCGTCGAGGTGGGCCCCGAGGGTGAGGAGATCGACATCGATGAGTGGAGGAGTGCCTTCCCCAACGACCCTGACGACGACACCGGCCCGGACCCGGCTTGCGGCACACCGTACATGGCGAGGAAGGATTGGCTCGACCTCTACTTCGACCGAAAGTAGTTTAGCTTAGTTTAAATTTATGTTTTATGTATGGTTATGCAAAACTATCTATGTTTATGTTTGAATGCATGCTACTTTCGGTTGAACCTGCTTTGAACTTGATCAAATTGAAGCTTACAACGTTAAGTTTAGGGGATCGACTAGAAAAGGCCAAAAATTGCTGGAGTATATATATATATATATATTCCACTAAGGGTTTTAGTCCTTTAACTTTTTAAGGATCGGCTAGAGATGGCCTTATGACTTGTTTATTTCAGTTCTTCACAATGTGATGCTCTATATGTGCAACTATTTGCCGTGCAGTTCAATTTCCTCAATAACAGTTTCAACAATACCACTATGAATTATGATATTTGGTTGTTGTTAAGGATATTGTAGTTAACATGCCATTTCGTTTTTTAACAATAACTAGTGTATTGTAGACCTGCACAATACTAGTTTGAATGACTATTTGCTTGTTTTTAAATGTTATGCCTGATGCAGTTAACACACCTTTCCACTTCTTGTTTTGCTTAACTAGCGTGCTTAAGCCTGCACACTAAAGCTATCATTTGTAGATTATGATGTCTACCATGGATATATTTGGTTGATGTTTAGCCTGTTGTGCTTAACATGCCTTTATATGTACTCATGCAGGACAATATTGAGAATAGTGTTGTTTTCCATTGAGGTTAGTTTCATCTCATTGCTTATATGTACTCACTGTTCAGGATATTGATAGCTGGTACCATATAGCCTGGGGCTGATAAGGGATTAATCATCGAATCGGACATTTCACTGAATATATCTATAACCCATTTATCAGTAGGTTAACTAGGGCCATATTTAATATATCTGAGGCTACATAGCAACATGCATTGTACTGAATGACTAAATATGCAATCCCAGGCTACATAGCAACAAGGAAGAGTGTTACCTTAATGTTCTGATGATGTCTAGATATACATGTAGTAAAATCTTATATAATGGGACGGAGGGAGTGTTGTACTACATCATTTTCAATTGTTGTTTAGCTTCTAATATTAACTTGGTGTTTTTAGGTACATATATCATTGCCAAAGATCCACACTTTGACCCTTTCTGCGTATGGGGCAATGAGATATTCATGAACCAGCATCAAGTGAGGAAACTGATAAAGATTGTTATTAAATGGGTCAAAAGATGCCAATCGAACTATTTGTTTACACTTTATGCAAGACAACAGTGAACTGCGGGATGGTAAGTAAGAACCCTGTAGCCTTCTTTTTACTGCCCGTAATGAGTTGTGTTAGATGACAATGTCTGAATCTTTTTTCTTTTGCAGTGGATCCTGAAGCAGTTTACTCAAGATTACCTCTCAAACTACATGATTGGCGGTCGGCCATCACAAGGAGTTGGACTAGAGTCCTGCATGCCTTCTACATCCAAGAGAGCACAATAGGGCCATTCCGCTTCACCTTGTTCAGCAACCAGAATGTCTGTCGCCTCTTTCTTTACCATCTGTAATAGTACAAGTATAGAACCCTGGTTCATCATTCTTTATTTGGTGCTTATGTAATTCTTAAACATATGTACCTGTGAATCGAATAATGCATTGGTTGTTTGAGCCTGATGGATATGAATAATTCAAGTTTAAATTAGGTACAATTTTAAATAGCATCAATTAAATTAGGGCGAAATTACGGTGTGCAAGTCATTACGGCACACACAGTTGGTAAAACACAAACGTTTGCGATATACACCATAATCTGAGACGGTTCACAGAGAGGAAATGTGTGCAAGCATGTACACAGTTGCTGTTTGCAAAGCGTGTGTTATGTCAGACACTATCACATACGGTGCGGGAAAACTAAATGTGTGTGATTATCTACCTATCGTACACGGTTTATAATCATGAACTTTTTGTGATGTGCCAGGCATCGTAAAACTCCCATGCATGGAATCTTCCTGGAAAGCTCTCGGGCCTGGAATCTGCTTGGTTTTAGGTAAAACCACAAAACTCCGACTGCGATGGCAATGCGAGCACAAACGAGTAGCAAGTATGAAGCGTTTGGGATATTCGAGATATCGGAAACGGTTATATAGGGACAACTGTATGCATCAAGGCTCCCTATCCCCGACGGTTTCTGGGTCATGTGGGAAGGACCCCCCCCCTATCGCCCACACTCACTTGGCGACGGTTCCAAATGTCGTCGCGGAAAGGGGTTAAAAACCGTTTCTATAGCACCGACGCGCACCAGTGTTTTTAGACATTAAGTACAATGCATGTTGCTATGTAGCCTCAGATATATTACATATGGCCCTAGTTAACCTAACGATAAATGGGTTGCAGATATATTCAATTAAAAGTCCGATTCCCCGATTAGTCCCTTATCAGCCCCCGGCCTATATGGTACCAGCTACCGATATCCTGAATAGTGAGCAGATATAAGCCATGGGATGAAACTAACCTCGATGGAAAACATCAGTCGTTCCCAAAATTGTCATGTGTAGGTACATCGAGAGCATGTTAAGCACAACAGGCTAAACATCAACCAAAATTATCCATGGCAGACAAAATAATCTCCAAAAGATAGCTTCAGTGTGCAGGTTTAAGCACGCTAGTAAAGCAAAACAAGTGGAAAGGTGTGTTAACTGCAACATGCCTAACATTTAACAACAAGCAAACATAGTCATTCAAACTGGTATTGTGCCAGTCTAAGTACACTGGTTATTGTTAAATAAAAATGGAAAGGCGTGTTAACTACAAGATGCAGCAACCAAATGTGTCATTCATAGTGGTACTGTTGAAACTGGTACTGATGAAATTGAACTGCACAGTTCATACTTGCACATATAGAACATCACGTTGTGAATAACTGGAATAAACAAGTCATACTACGAACAACCAAAGATAGCATTTGAAATTGGACATATGCTAAGTACAAACAACCAAACAATCAAAAAACTTTAAAAGAGGCATATGCTAGCTATAACAGGCTTAACAGCAAGCAAATATATGCATTCCTATCGGTATGTTTAAAACTGGATTGATGAAATGTACTGTACAATAAATAATTGCACATATAGAGCATCACATTGTGAACAACTGAAATAAACAAGGCATACTGCAAACAACCAGATATAGCAATTAAAACTGGACATATTCTCACTACACTACAAAAGGGACTCGACAAAACAAATCATGGGTTCCCCCCTGTGAAGAGGCATGGCAAAACAAATCACGGGTTTCCTCACTTGTCACAGATGGGCTCGTTCCCGTGGGAAGAGCACAAACCCTGGATGCGCTCCATGTTGTCGCAGATGGGCTCCTTCCCCTTGGAAGAGCACGACTGTAGGGTGCCCTCCCTGATGTCGCAGACGGGCGCTTTCCCCTTGGAAGAGAAGATGGGCTCTTTCCCCTTGGAAGAGCCGGAGAGGGTGCCCTCCTCGTGGTCGCTGTCGATGAGGTCTGACTTGGAAGCTGTGGATCCCAAGCCAGTGTCGCAGAACGTGTCCTTCAGAAATGACAAAAGGGGCTCGATGGCGATGTAGGATGGCAAATTGTTGACAGCGAGCCAGAGGAGATCAGCAATGGGGCCATGGATGAGATCGACGGCGGTTGAACCCGAGGGGTTGGGGGTGGGCCACTTAACCTGTGACATAGCCCGCCTCAGGCCGTCGCTGTCGATGACCTCGATGTCGTAGCCGACGGCCGAGACATGCCCGCATACTCTAGCCCGCTGCTTGAGTGCATGCTGCCAGTAATGGTCGTCAGCTTCCTCGGCGATGTCGGGCGAAGAGACAGTGATACACCTCTTTTGGGCCAGTCGCTCCTTGAGCTCCACGGGAAGCCTAGCCGGGCTTAGGTTGTGACGCTCTGGAGTGGGGGTGGGGATGGGGATGGGGATTTGTGGGAAAGGGGGCGTTTGTCAGGCGTCATCTAAGAAACTCAGGGCGGCCTAGGTATGGAGATCACTGGGTAAGCTACACGGGCAAACCGACAGAAGTTGACAATGGAGGCCTTGCGGCGGCGGCGGGAACCTTGCTAGAGTTTCGAGCGAGGGAGGGTGTGTGTGTGTGCGCGCATGCCCGAGGAGGTTTTGGTGTGTGTGTGTGTGTGTGTGTGGAGGGGGCGAGGGGTGTTTGAGGAAATGACGCGGGTATTGAAAATTTTACTACGCGGGAGTCAAACGCGGGAGTGAAATGCCGGGGCTTTTGAAAATTTTGGTGATAGTGCATCGCACACGGTCCGGAGATAACAACCGTGTGTTATGAAACACAAAAACCCTCGAGGCGGGCAGATATTTTCTATGGATGCAGGCTGGATTGGGAACAAGAAACATCGCACACGGTCCGGAGATAACAACCGTGTGTTATGAAACAGAAAAACCCTCGAGGCGGGAAGATATTTTTGAGAGGGGGGCCTCGTGGAGCCCAATGTACTGTGCGGATGTGTGCGTGACAGGGGCACCGACATGGCACACGGTTAGTTCGAGTGAACCGTGTCTGTTGTGTCATCCGACTTGTCTAATGTTCATAAATTTGGTGAAAAATGACGCGGGAGAGGGTCAGAACACGAACACACTTGCATGTGGACCAAATTTATGTATGAAAAGGGTGGTTTGATTTTAAAATACCAAATGCAACTTCGATGTGGCACCTATCTCGCAAAGCGCACGGTATAGCTTGCCCCCACCCCCCCCTCATGTCGGCTGATACGTCTCCAACGTATCTGCTTTTCCTAATGCTTTTCCTCTTGTTTTGGACTGTAATTTGCATGATTTGAATGAAACTAACCCCGGACTGACGTTTTTTTCAGCAGAACTACCATGGTGTTGTTTTTGTGCAGAAATAAAAGTTCTCAGAATGGAACGAAACTTTGCGAGGACTTTTATATAATAAATAAGAATTTCTGGAGCCAAGACCTACCGGAGAGGGGCCCCAGGGTGGGCACAACCCACCAGGGTGCGCCCCCTCTCCTGGCGCACCCAGGTGGGTTGTCCCCACCTGGTGGCCCCGTAGACCCTGAAACCGACGCTATAAAATCCTATTTTTCCAGGAAAAAAAGAGGGATAAAGAATTATCGCGATCCACGAGACGGAGCCGCTGTCACCTCATGTTCTTCATGGGGAGTCCAGATCTGGAGTCTGTTTGGGGCTCCGGAGAGGGGAATCTTCATTCTTCATCATCACGAACCCTTCTCCATCGCCAATTCCATGATGCTCCCCACCGGGAGTGAGTAATTCCTTCATAGGCTCGCTGGTCGGTGAGGAGTTGGATGAGATTCATCATATAATCGAGTTAGTTTTGTTATGGCTTGATCCCTAGTATCCACTATGTTCTAAGATTAATGTTGCTATGACTTTGCTATGCTTAATGCTTGTCACTTTGGGCCCGGGTGCCGTGAACTCAGATCTGAACCGTTTATGTTATCATCATTATATCCATGTTTTAGATCCGATCTTGCAAGTTATAGTCACCTACTACGTGTTATGATCCGGCAACCCCGGAGTGATAATAGTCGGGACCACTCCGGGTGATGACCGTAGTTTGAGGAGTTCATGCATTCACTATGCGTTAATGCTTTGTTTCAGTTCTCTATTAAAAGAAGGCCTTAATATCCCTTAGTTTCCAATATGGACACCACTGCCACGGGAGGGTAGGGCAAAAGATGTCATGCAAGTTCTTTCCATAAGCACGTATGACTATTTACGGAATACATGCCTACATTATATTGACGAACTGGAGCTAGTGCCGTATCGCCCTAGGTTATAACTGTCTCATGATGAATATCATCCAATAAGTCACCGATCCAATGCCTACGAATTTACCTTACATTGTTTCTGCTAAGTTACTACTGCTATCATCACTGTTACACTTGCTACAAAATTACTGCTATCACTGCTACTGTTACCGTTGCTGCTGTTACTACTATCAAAACTACCATATTACTTTGCTACTGATTACTTGCCGCAGATAATTAATCTCCAGGTGTAGTTGAATTGACAACTCAGCTTTTAATACCTTCAAATATTCTTTGGCTCCCCTTGTGTCGAATCTATAAATTTGGGTTGAATACTCTACCCTAAAAAACTATTGCGATCCCCTATACTTGTGGGTTATCAAGACCTTTTTTGGCACCGTTGCCGGGGAGCATAGCTATATTTGTTGAGTCATTTGGGATTATATCAATTTATCATTATGAAGAATCTGAAGGATCCTAAGACTATTTATCCCTCTAAGACGAGGGGAGGTAGGGATCTGCCATCCAGTTCTGCTATAGATTCACCTTCTGTTATGAGTAAACTTGCAACACCACCATATGCTATCAATTCTAATATGTCGCAAGTTATTGATGATGCTACTTCTGCTATGGATAATGCTTATGATGATGCTACTACATGGCTTGATAATGATGATGTGCCACTTGGTGAATTTCTTGATGAACAAATTGCTACAGTAATACAACATGATGTTGTTGAATCTGATGATGAGCTTTAAACTGAAACACCTGCTAGAACTAGCCTTCCTAGATATGAATTGCCTAAGGTACCGGAAGGTTATGTTATGAATGAGGAGACAACTAGAGATATTCTTGCTTGTAGGGATAGAGATGATCTCTTACCAATTTGCCACTATCGGTTTGGGGTTATGCATTAGAGACAGCTGCATTCACATTAAATAGGGCACCATCTAAATCTGTTGAGACGACACCGTATAAACTATGGTTTGGCAAGAAACCTAAGCTGTCGTTTCTTAAAGTTTGGGGCTGTGATGCTTATGTGAAAAATCTTCAACCTCATAAGCTCGAACCCAAATCGGAGAAATGTGTCTTCATAGGATTCCCAAAAGAGACTATTGGGTACACCTTCTATCGCAGATCCAAAGGCAAGATATTCGTCGCTAAGAATGGATCCTTTCTAGAGAAGGAGTTTCTCTCGAAAGAAGTGAGTGGGAGGAAAGTAGAACCTGATGAGGTAATTGTACCTTCTCCCGAATTGGAAAGTAGTACATCACAGAAATCAGTTCCAGTGATTCCTACACCAGTCAGTGAGGAAGCTAATGATGATGATCATGAAACTTCAGATCAAGTTACTACTGAACCTCGTAGGTCAACCAGATTATGGACCGCACCAGAGTTGTATAGTAATCCTTTCTGGAAGTCATGTTACTAGACCATGACGAACCTACGAACTATGAGGAAGCGATGAGGAGCCCAAATTCTGCAAAATGGCTTGAGGACATGAAACTGAGATGGGATCCATGTATGAGAAAAAAAGTATGGACTTTGGTTGACTTGCCCGATGATCAGCAAGCCATTGAGAATAAATGGATCTCCTAGAGGAAGACGGACGCTGATAGTAGTGTTATTATCTACAAAGCTCGAATTGTCGCAAAAAGTTTTTGACAAGTTCAAGGTGTTGACTACGATCAGATTTTCTCACTCGTAGCGTGGCTTAAGTCTGTCCGAATCATGTTAGCAATTGCCACATTTTACGAAATCTGGCAAAAGGATGTCAAAACTACATTCCTTAATAGATTTCTTCAAGAAGAGTTGTATATGATACAACAAGAAGGTTTTGTCAATCCTAAAGGTGCTAACAAAGTGTGCAAGCTCCAGCGATCTATCTATGGACTGGTGCAAGCATCTCGAAGTTGGAATATACACTTTGATAAGTTGATCAAAGCATATAGTTTTATACAGACTTGCGGTGAAGCCTGTATTTATAAGAAAGTGAGTGGGAGCACTACAGCATTTCTGATAAGTATATGTGAAAGACATATTGTTGACCGGAAATGATGTAGAATTTTCTGGAAAGCATAAAGGAGTGTTTGAAAGGAGTTTTTCAAAGAAAGACCTCGGTGAAGCTACTTACATATTGAGCATCAAGATCTATAGTGATAGATCAAAACGCCTGATAAGTTTTTTCAATGAGTACATACCTTGACAAGATTTTAAAGTAGTTCAAAATGGAACAGTCAAAGAAGGAGTTCTTGCCTATGTTGCAAGGTGTGAAATTGAGTAAAAACTCAAAACCCGACCACAGCAGAAAATAGAAAGAGAATGAAAAGTCATTCCCTATGCCTCAGTCATAGGTTCTATAAAGTATGCTATGCTGTGTACCAGACCTATTGTGTACCTCACCATGAGTTTGGCAAGAGGGTACAATAGTGATCCAGGAGTGGATCACTAGACAGTGGTCAAAATTATCCTTAGTGGAATAAGGATATGTTTCTCGGATATGGAAGTGACAAAAAGGTTCGTCGTAAAGGGTTATGTCGATGCAAGCTTTGACACTGATCCAGATGACTCTAAGTCTCAATCTGGATACATATTGAAAGTGGGAGCAATTAGCTAGAGTAGCTCCGTGCAGAGCATTGTAGACATAGAAATTTGCAAAATACATACGGATCTGAATGTGGCAGACCCGTTGACTAAACTTCTCCCACAAGCAAAACATGATCACACCTTAGTACTCTTTGGGTGTTAATCACATGGCGATGTGAACTAGATTATTGACTCTAGTAAACCTTTTGGGTATTGGTCACATGGCGATGTGAACTATAGAGTGTTAAATCACATGAGGATGTGAACCATTGGTGTTAAATCACATGGCGATGTGAACTAGATTATTGACTCTAGTGCAAGTGGGAGACTAAAGGAAATATGCCCTGGAGGCAATAATAAAGTTGTTATTTATATTTCCTTATATCATGATAAATGTTTGTTATTCATGCTAGCATTGTATTAACCGGAAACTTGATACATGTGTGAATACATAGACAAAACAAAGTGTCCCTAGGATGCCTCTACTAGACTAGCTCGTTAATCAAAGATGGTTAAGTTTCCTGACCATAGACATGTGTTGTCATTTGATGAACGGGATCACATCATTAGAGAATGATGTGATGGACAAGACCCATCCGTTAGCTTAGCATAATGATCGTTTAGTTTTATTGCTATTGCTTTCTTCATGACTTATACATGTTCCTTTGACTATGAGATTATGCAACTCCCGAATACCGGAGGAACACCTTGTGTGCTATCAAACGTCACAACGTAACTGGGTGATTATTAAGATGCTCTACAGGTGTCTCCGAAGGTGTTTGTTGAGTTGGCATTGATCGAGATTAGGATTTGTCACTCTGTGTATTGGAGAGGTATCTCTGGGCCCTCTCGGTAATGCACATCACTATAAGCCTTGCAGCAATGTGACTAATGAGTTAGTTGCGGGATGATGCATTACGGAACGAGTAAAGAGACTTGCCGGTAACGAGATTGAACTAGGTATGATGATACCGACGATCGAATCTCGGGCAAGTAACATATATACCGATGACAAAGGGAACAACGTATGTGTTATGCGGTTTGACCGATAAAGATCTTCGTAGAATATGTAGGAGACAATATGAGCATCCAGGTTCCACTATTGGTTATTGACTGGAGATGCGTCTCGGTCATGTCTACATAGTTCTCAAACCCGTAGAGTCCGCACGCTTAACGTTCGATGACGATTTGTATTATGAGTTATGTCATTTGATGACCAAAGTTTGTTCGGCGTCCCGGATGAGATCACAGACATGACGAGGAGTCTCTAAATGGTCGAGAGGTAAAGATTCATATATTGGAAGGCTATATTCGGACATCGGAAAGGTTTCGAGCGATTCGGGTGTTTTTCGGAGTACCGGGGAGTTACAGGAATTCACCGGGAGAAGTAATGGGCCTTATTGGGCCATACGGGGAAAGAAGAAGGCAGGCCAAGGGGAGGTGGCGCCCCCCCCATGGGTCCAAATTGGACTAGGGGAAGGGGCCGGCTCCCCCCTTGCCTTTTCCTACTCCCTCTCTCTTTTCCTCTTTCCTTCTCTCCTACTCCAAAAAGGAAAGGGATTCCCACTAGGACTTGGACGTCCTAGTAGGACTCCATACTTTTGGCACGCCCCTAGAGGGCCAGCCTCTCTCCCTCCCTCCTTTATATACGTGGGAAGGGGGCACCCCAAAGGCACACCAAGTCTTCTCTTAGCCGTGTGCGGTGCCCCCCTCCACAGTTACACACCTCGGTCATATCGCCGTAGTGCTTAGGCGAAGCCCTGCACCGGTAACTTCATCATCACCGTCGCCATGCCATTGTGCTGACGGAACTCTCCCTCATCCTCAACTAGATCAAGAGATCGAGGGACGTCATCGAGCTGAACGTGTGCTGAACGCGAAGGTGCCGTATGTTTGATACTTGGATCGGTTGGATCACGAAGACGTTCGACTACATCAACCGCATAACTAAATGCTTTCGCTTTTGGTCTACGAGGGTACGTGGACACACTCTCCCCGCTCGTTGCTATGCATATCCTAGATAGATCTTGCGTGATCGTAGGTAATTTTTTTGAAATACTGCGTTCCCCAACATGGACAATTGTCCTTTCCCAGTGGTGGCGCCCCCTATGGAACTCCAGCCCTCTCGACCTCATCGACAGCCACGAGCTCTGCCATGGCTATCACAAAATCTTGGATGCGTTCTCCAAGATCCTCGACAGTCACCTTGGCCCAACCAAAGGCCTTAGAATGGGCAAGTTCCGTTCCAACGGCAAGGACCGAGCCAAGCTTGACGACTAGTTCCGATCCCCCACCCTAGATCAGCTCGAGGAGCTCACTTTTGATGATGGGCATATGCAGTTGCTGCCAACGTCCGCACTCCACCTCGCGCCCACGCTGCGCGTAGCCAAGTTCAGGAACTGCCATTCCCCCCCCCCCCTTATTGACGCGCCCGCACTTATTCTACCACAACTGAAGCACCTCGAGCTCATCGTCGTCTGCCTCTCAAACGGTGACATGGAGCGCCTGCTCTGTGGCTGTACTGCACTCGAGTACCTTTGTCTTCAGGCGATCAATGGGTTGAGTACCTTCCACATCCCCTCCATGACTCTCCGGACTATTTATGTGTGTTTCTGGTGCGGCAGGAAGACATCACAAGATGTGTACCACGGTATGGTCATTGAGGACACACCTGCACTTGAGAGATTACTTGTAGTTGATCAAGAAGGTCCAACAAGAGTCAATGTCATTTCTGCGCCGAAATTGACAGTGGTGGGCTACTCTCTGACAAATACTCCGAACTTGTTATTGGATCCACACCCGTTCACGTACAACAGCCGCCTTCTACCTATCCTTCTACAAATTAACATTATTTCTAATTTTGAAGATGTTTGTTCGTCTGTCATTCAGAAAATGATTCCGACAAGCTTGACCCCGAAACTGCGCACAGTGAAGATCTTGGCACTAGAATCTATCGGCCCCAACCTGGAGCAAGTTGTCAGTTTCCTGAGATGCTTTCCATGCCTGGAGAAGCTATATATTGAGGTGATGTTACTTTCCTGTTAAATGTTAACCATAAGGGATTTCAATTTGTGACACCTTTTTCCAAGTTTACAATGATAATGTACTACGATTTCTGAAGGTTCTTTTGGAGGATTTCAGTACATACATGTCCCCCCCCCATATTGGTTGCTTGATCCATATGGTTACAATCAATAAGCATTTCTCCTTTGGATTCATCTGTACTAGTTTTCTTAGGGAACTTTTCATCCACTCCAACCTCTTGTGAAGAAGGCTACATTTTTCTGGAATGTAATCAAATGCCCATGTTAATCATGTCAGATCGAAGATGGCATGTTAGTGCATTTTACAAATCCTGCAAACCAAATAGGCATGTAGTAATGTTCAAAACTGCATGTAGGCACTAACACGTTTTCTTCTTTTGCAGATAAGATTAGGCCCAGTGGTGGATAATATGATACAATATCACAATCACGTCGAATGCCTAGATCTGCATCTCTCAGAAATTACTTTGAACTCCTACCGAGGGACCTTACCGGAGATTATATTTGCCAGGTTCTTTGTTCTTAGAGCAAGGGTGCTGAAGGAAGTGAGGTTTTCCCTACATTTATTTCGCAAAAATGAATGGTTTGTTGATCAGCGCCGGCACCTGCGGCAGAATGGAATAGGCTCCAAAAATGCTGAATTTCATTTTGGAACTTCATATGACAGAGTAATCGGAAGTTACCGTGTCAACCCCATACATGACTTCTCAGTGGCTGACCCCTTTGCAAAAATTGTGATGTTTCGAAACCGGACTTAGAAGTGGTAATATTAGTTTGAACCTCTCTGATATCCGTGTTCAGCGGATCAGCGCGAGCATTTGCAGTTGATGAGCTGAATTTCATTTCTAATATCAGTTTGAACCTTGTTATCTTCGAATTTAAGCCATATAACTCTGGAATTTGAACCTTGTAATATTTCGAGCATTTTTGGTACAATCGTTGAAATGGCATCGTATGAGACTCGTATATTGCTAGCACTATTTTGACCTTAATATGCAATGGTCTTAGATTTTATTAATCACTCTTGAATCTATTTACCTTGTCGATCTCACAGCACACGATCTGTATAGCTAACTCGACTGTGATCTTCGACATTATTGCACACAGATGGTTTCTTCCACCATGTGCACTGTAGAGCGCAGAATTAATTATCACACTCGAGTGTCCATCATCACCCTTCTGTGTAACTTTGACCTCATCACCCACGGGTAAACTTATGACTGAAGTCAGTCCACACACTTCGTTTTTACAAAGCTTTTTGCCAATAAACGCCCATGATTTGTCCCTCTTCTAGCTGACGCATGGCCAAACTAGCCGGGTGGGAAGCTTGCGCGATAAACAGCACGGTAGCGCGGGAAAAGGCTCACCGATGATACATTTGGCGCCTCTTCGAGCCCACGCGTGCGGTGCGGTGTTGTCAAGCGTGCACTGGAATCCTCCGCTATGAACGCCGTGACAAGACATGACGATTACAGGCCGGTCGGCCCCCATTTATTACAGCGGCCATTTAACCCTTGTGTCTCTTCAACCTTTCGATCGCGCCCCACCATTGCAAGAAGCACACCCACCACGAGAAATTCATAGAGGGTATCCTGCGCGGCTCCAATGGAGCTCCGAGCGGCTGCCGATAACGAGCAGCAGTTCACCATGCGTGCCGTGGTTGACACCCACAGAAGGTTCATGGACCTCTCGGTGGTGTACACCAACGACCCGGTCTGGGTGGAGCACTCCATCCACATCATGGAGTTGTTGCTTGCCGAGGAGAAGTACAAGTTGGTCGGGTTCGACCTCGAGTACACCCGCGCTAGTGCCGGGTCTCGTCCCAAGGTCGCCGTCGCCTAGATGTGCATGTGCCACCACGTCCTCGTCTACCACTACTGCCTGGCCACAAGGCCTTGCGAGCGTTTTGCCAGGTTTGTCAACAGCCCCCACTACATGTTCGCTACGGTGGACATCACCAACGATGTAAAGGCGCTCGAGAATTCGGGCATCGCCTGCCAGAATCTTGTCGACATCTAGGGCCAGTACAAGATCTGGGGCAGCAAGGAGCATGAGAAGGACTCACTGGTTCACCTCGCCGAGGCCATCATCGACCCCTACTACAGAGACATGAAGGATTCGTGCAACAAGGACAAGCGTGCCTGGCACTCGAACTGGAAGGAGAAACTCGACAAAGCTCACGTCGTGTACGTGGCCAAGGAGGCGTACACGAGCTACGACATGTACAGGTGATGTCTACTACGCAACCTTCTTCTTGTAAACACTAATTAAAACATAAAACCACATCTAAACAGAGCCTAGATGAATTATTTATTACTAAATAGGAGCAAAAGCAAAGGACAAAAATAAAATTGGGTTGCCTCCCAACAAGCGCTATCGTTTAACGCCCCTAGCTAGGCATGATGGTTTCAATGATGCTCACATAAAAGATAAGAATTGAAACATAAAGAGAGCATCATGAAGAATATGACTACCACATTTAAGTCTGACCCACTTCCTATGCATAGGGATTTTGTGAGCAAACAACTTATGGGAACAATAATCAACTAGCATAGGAAGGCAAAATAAGCATAACTTTAAAACTTTAAGCACATAGAGAGGAAACTTGATATTATTGCAATTCCTATAAGCATATATTCCTCCCTCATAATAATTTTCAGTAGCATCATGAATTAATTCAACAATATAACCAACACCTAAAGCATTCTTTTCATGATGCACAAGCATAGAATTTTTACTACTCTCCACATAAGAAAATTTATTCTCATCAATAGTAGTGGGAGCAAACTCAACAAAATAACTATCATGTGAAGCATAATCTAATTGAAAATTAAAATCATGATGACAAGTTTCATGGTTATCTTTATTCTTTATAGCATACGTGTCATCACAATAATCATCATAAATAGGAGGCATGCTTTCATCATAATAAATTTTCTCATCAAAACTTGGGGGACTAAACATATCATCTTCATCAAACATAGCATCCCCAAGCTTGTGGCTTTGCGTAGCATCATGGGTATTCAAAGAATTCATACTAACAATATTGCAATCATGCTCATCATTCACATATTTTATGCCAAGCATTCTATGTAATTCTTCTTCTAGCACTTGAGCACAATTTTCCTTTCCATCATTTTCATGAAAGACATTAAAAAGATGAAGCATACGAGGCAACCTCAATTCCCTTTTTTGTAATTTTCTTTTATAGACTAAACTAGTGATAAAACAAGAAACTAAAAGATTCGATTGCAAGATCTAAAGATATACCTTCTAGCACTAACCTCCCCGGCAACGGCACCAGAAAAGAGCTTAATGTGTACTATGCAACCTTCTTCTTGTAGACTCATGTTGGGCCTCCAAGCGCAGAGTTTTGTAGGACAATAGCAAATTTCCCTCAAGTGGATGACCTAAGGTTTATCAATCCGTGGAAGGCATAGGATGAAGATGGTCTCTCTCAAACAACCCTGCAACCAAATAACAAAGAGTCTCTTGTGTCCCCAACACACCCATTACAATGGTAAATTGTATAGGTGCACTAGTTCGGCGAAGAGATGGTGATACAAGTGCAATATGGATGGTAGATATAGGTTTTTGTAATCTGGAAATATAAAAACAGCAAGGTAACTAATGATAAAAGTGAGCGCAAACGGTATTGCAATGCTAGGAAACAAGGCCTAGGGTTCATACTTTCACTAGTGCAAGTTCTCTCAACAATAATAACATAATTGGATCATATAACTATCCCTCAGCATGCAACAAAGAGTCACTCCAAAGTCACTAATAGCGGAGAACAAACGAAGAGATTATGGTAGGGTACGAAACCACCTCAAAGTTACTCTTTCGGATCGATCTATTCAAGAGTCCGTAGTAAAATAACACGAAGCTATTCTTTCCGTTCGATATATCACAGAGTTCGTACTTTAATAACACCTTAAGACACAAATCAACCAAAACCCTAATGTCACCTAGATACTCCAATGTCACCTCAAGTATCTGTGGGTATGATTATACGATATGCATCACACAATCTTAGATTCATCTATTCAATCCAACACAAAGTACTTCAAAGAGTGCCCCAAAGTTTCTACCGGAGAGTCAAGATGAAAATGTGTGCCAGCCCCTATGCATAAGTTCACAAGGTCACTGAACCCGCAAGTTGATCACCAAAACATACATCAAGTAGATCACGTGATATCCCATTGTCACCACAGATAAGCACATGCAAGACATACATCAAGTGTTCTCAAATCCTTAAAGACTCAATCCGATAAGATAACTTCAAATGGAAAACTCAATCCATTACAAGAGAGTAGAGGGAGAGAAACATCATAAGATCCAACTATAATAGCAAAGCTCGCGATACATCAAGATCGTGCCAAATCAAGAACACGAGAGAGAGAGAGATCAAACACATAGCTACTGGTACATACCCTCAGCCCCGAGGGTGAACTACTCCCTCCTCGTCATGGAGAGCGCCGGGATGATGAAGATGGCCACCGGAGAGGGATTCCCCCCCTCCGGCAGGGTGCCGGAACGGGTCTAGATTGGTTTGCGGTGGCTCTGGAGGTTTGCAGTGGCGGAACTCCTGATCTATTGTGTTCCCTGATGTTTTTAGGGTATATGGACATATATAGGCGAAAGAAGTCGGTCAGGGGAGCCACGAGGGGCCCACAAGGGTGAGGGGCGCGCCCAGGGGGGTAGGGCGCGCCCCCTGCCTCATGGCTTCCTCGAAGCTTCCCTGGCGTCTACTCCAAGTCTCCTGGATTGCTTCCGTTCCAAAAGTAACTCTCCCGAAGGTTTCATTCTGTTTGGACTCCATTTGATATTCCTTTTCTTCGAAACACTGAAATAGGCAAGAAAACAACATTTTGTGCTGGGCCTCTGGTTAATAGGTTAGTCCCAAAAATAATATAAAAGTGTATAATAAAGCCCATAAACATCCAAAACAGGTAATATAATAGCCTGGAACAATCAGAAATTATAGATACATTGGAGACGTATCAACAGGCGGATCGTTGACATGAGGAAGTGCCTCCTTCCCCAAAACGGCCACGGATCCAGCTGGAAGCAGAGCAATGGCAAGCATTGTCGCAACAATAAGTAGATGATTAGATCCTTGTTTCTCCTACTTTAGTATGCGTGTAATTGCTTACTTTGGTGTGTGGAATGTTATGTGTGTAGTCACTTGTGTAATTGTATGCTTAATTTGGTTGTGCAATGCTGTCTTTTTAAGTACATATGTTGATGCTCTGTAGACAGAGCATAGATGTTGTGCGGACAAAGAAAATCACATCACACACGAACTAAACAATGGAACCCGTCGGTGATGTTTTCATCAATCACTCACAATTGTATACCAGCAATCGTTTGCTCACAACACACACGGCTTATTAGCAGTCATCATCTGCGTTGTTATCGGTCTTCGCACACGTTTCCGATTACAGACCTGTTTGCCGCGTATTACACACATCTTGTTAAGTTGAACCGTTTCTGTTCTCATGTCTCAACACAAACGGTTCATCCGAGTGAACCGCATGCCGTATATTGCACACACCTTGATCTGGCTGACCGTTTCTTTTGTGTTGCCTAATCACAAACATTTCAGCTGAGTGAACCATATGCTGTATATCGCACACACCTTCATCTGGCCGCCCGTTTCTTTTGTTCCTCCTCATCGCAAATAGTTTGTTGAGCTGAACCGTATGCCCTGCATCACCTTTTTGACGGGTTTTTTACACCACCGTTTGCGATTATGGCATCGCACACAGTTTCGTCGAAGGGACTCTGATCGTAGTGTCGCGTTAGCAGCATCCTGCAGTAGTGTAGGGTTTGAGATGAGATGGTGTTGTTGAAGATGTTGATGGAGATTGCCTCCCCAAGATGGGAGAGTTGTTAGTGATGATGAGGACGATGATTTCCCCCTCTGGAATCGCTCCGCCAGAGGGCAAAAGTGCTCCTGCCCAAGTTCCACCTCGAGACGGCGGCGATCCGTCCCGAAAGTCCCCTCTCATTTTTTCTAGGTCAAAATGACTTATATAGCAGAAGATGGGCACCGGAGGTGGGCCTGGGTGAGCACAACCCACCAGGGCGCGCCTGGGCTCCCTAGCGCGCCCAGGTGGGTTGTGCCCACCTGGTGGGCCCCCTCTGGTAGTTATTTGCTCCAATAATTATTAAATATTCCATAAAAAATCTCCGTTAAGTTTCAGCTTGTTTGGAGTTGTGCAGTATAGGTAGCCTGACGTAGCTTTTCCAGGTCCAGATTTCCAGCTGCCGAAATTCTCCCTCTTGGTGTGTACCTTGCAAATTATGAGAGAAAAGGCATTAGAATTACTCCAAAAAGCATTATTATGGATAAAAACATCATAAATAACAGTAAGAAAACATGATGCAAAATGGACGTATCATGCACTGATATGTCTCCAACGTATCTATAATGTTTGATTGTCCCGTGCTATTATATTATCTATCTTGGATGTTTTATATGCATTTGTATGCTATTTTATATGATTTTTGGGACTAACCTATTAACCTAGAGCCCAGTGCCAATTTCTGTTTTTTCCTTGTTTTTTAGTTTTGTAGAAAAGGAATATCAAACGGAGTCTAATTGACCTGAAAATTCACGATGATTTTTTATGGACCAGAAGAAGCCCCCGAAGCAAAAGAGTTGGGCCAGAAGAGCCACGAGGCCTCCGCAAGGGTGGAGGGCGCGCCCTCCCTGTTGGAAATATGCCCTAGAGGCAATAATAAATGGTTATTATTATATTTCTTTGTTTATGGTAATTGTCTATTATTCATGCTATAATTGTATTGTCCGGAAATCGTAATACATGTGTGAATACATAGACCACAACGTGTCCCTAGTAAGCCTCTAGTTGACTAGCTCGTTGATCAACAGATAGTCATGGTTTCCTGACTATGGACATTGGATGTCATTGATAACGGGATCACATCATTAGGAGAATGATGTGATGGACAAGACCCAATCCTAAGCATAGCATAAAAGATCGTGTAGTTTCGTTTGCTAGAGCTTTTCCAATGTCAAGTATCTTTTCCTTAGACCATGAGATCGTGCAACTCCCGGATACCGTAGGAGTGCTTTGGGTGTGCCAAACGTCACAACGTAACTGGGTGACTATAAAGGTGCACTACGGGTATCTCCGAAAGTGTCTGTTGGGTTGGCACGGATCGAGACTGGGATTTGTCACTCCGTGTGACGGAGAGGTATCTCTGGGCCCACTCGGTAATGCATCATCATAATGAGCTCTATGTGACTAAGGCGTTAGTCACGGGATCATGCATTGCGGTACGAGTAAAGAGACTTGCCGGTAACGAGATTGAACAAGGTATTGGGATACCGACGATCGAATCTCGGGCAAGTAACATACCGATTGACAAAGGGAATTGTATACGGGATTGATTGAATCCTCGACACCGTGGTTCATCCGATGAGATCATCGTGGAACATGTGGGAGCCAACATGGGTATCCAGATCCCGCTGTTGGTTATTGACCGGAGAGGCGTCTCGTTCATGTCTGCATGTCTCCCGAACCCGTAGGGTCTACACACTTAAGGTTCGGTGACGCTAGGGTTGTAGAGATATGTATATGCGGAAACCCAAAAGTTGTTCGGAGTCCCGGACGTCACGAGAGGTTCCGGAATGGTCTGGAGGTGAAGAAGTATATATAGGAAGTCAAGTTTCGGCCACCGGGAAAGTTTCGGGGGTTACCGGTATTGTACCGGGACCACCGGAAGGGTCCCGGGGGTCCACCGGGTGGGGCTACCTATCCCGGAGGGCCCTGTGGGCTGAAGTGGGAAGGGAGCCAGCCCCTAGTGGGCTGGGCGCCCCCCCATGGGCCTTTCCCTCTGCGCCTAGGGTTGCAAACCCTAGGGTGGGGGGTTTCCCACTTGCCTTGGGGGGCAAGGAACCCCCCTGGCCGCCGCCCCTTGCCCTAGATGGGCTTTGGCCGCCGCCCCCCTCCCAGGGGGCCTATATAAAGGGGGGGAGGGAGGGCAGAACGCTACAGCCTTGGGCGCCTCCCTCCTCCCCTGCAACACCTCTCACTCTCGCAGAAGCTCGGCGAAGCCCTGTCGGAGACCCGCTACATCCACCACCACGCCGTCGTGCTGCTGGATCTCCATCAACCTCTCCTTCCCCTTTGCTGGATCAAGAAGGAGGAGACGTCACTGCACCGTACGTGTGTTCAACGCGGAGGTGCCGTCCGTTCGGCACTCGGTCATCGGTCATTCGGATCACGGCGAGTACGACTCCGTCATCCACGTTCATTGGAACGCTTCCGCTCGCGATCTACAAGGGTATGTAGATGCACTCCTTTCCCCTCGTTGCTAGTACACTCCATAGATGCATCTTGGTGAGCGTAGGAAAATTTTAAATTATGCTACGATTCCCAACAGTGGCATCATGAGCCAGGTCTATGCGTAGTTACTATGCACGAGTAGAACACAAAGGAGTTGTGGGCGTTGAGTTTGCCAATTCTTCTTGCCGCTACTAGTCGTTTCTTGTTTCGGCGGCATTGTAGGATGAAGCGGCCCGGACCGACCTTACACGTACGCTTACGTGAGACAGGTTCCACCGACTGACATGCACTAGTTGCATAAGGTGGCTAGCGGGTGTCTGTCTCTCCTACTTTAGTCGGAACGGATTCGATGAAAAGGGTCCTTATGAAGGGTAAATAGAAATTGGCAAATCACGTTGTGGTCATACGTAGGTAAGAAAACGTTCTTGCTAGAAACCTACAAACCACGTAAAAACTTGCAACAACAATTAGAGGACGTCTAACTTGTTTTTGCAGCAAGTGCTATGTGATGTGATATGGCCAGAAGATGTGATGAATGATATATGTGATGTATGAGATTGATCATATTCTTGTAATAGGAATCACGACTTGCATGTCGATGAGTATGACAACCGGCAGGAGCCATAGGAGTTGTCTTTATTATTTTGCATGACCTGCGTGTCATTGAATAACGCCATGTAAATTACTTTACTTTGTTGCTAAACGCGTTAGCCATAGAAGTAGAAGTAATCGTTGGCGTGACGACTTCATGAAGACACAATGATGGAGATCATGGTGTCATGCCGGTGACGAAGATGATCATGGTGCCCCGAAGATGGAGATCAAAGGAGCATAATGATATTGGCCATATCATGTCACTATTTGATTGCATGTGATGTTTATCATGTTTTTGCATCTTATTTGCTTAGAACGACGGTAGTAAGTAAGATGATCCCTTATAATAATTTCAAGAAAGTGTTCACCCTAACTGTGCACCGTTGCGAAGGTTCGTTGTTTCGAAGCACCACGTGATGATCGGGTGTGATAGATTCTAACGTTCGAATACAACGGGTGTTGACGAGCCTAGCATGTACAGACATGGCCTCGGAACACACGCAATACACTTAGGTTGACTTGACGAGCCTAGCATGTACAGACATGGCCTCGGAACACGGAGGACCGAAAGGTCGAGCATGAGTCGTATAGAAGATACGATCAACATGGAGATGTTCACCGATCTTGACTAGTCCGTCTCACGTGATGATCGGACACGGCCTAGTTAAACTCGGATCATGTTTCACTTAGATGACTAGAGGGATGTCTATCTGAGTGGGAGTTCATTAAATAATTTGATTAGATGAACTTAATTATCATGAACTTAGTCTAAAATCTTTACACTATGTCTTGTAGAT
Source organism: Triticum aestivum (assembly GCF_018294505.1). NCBI lineage: Eukaryota > Viridiplantae > Streptophyta > Magnoliopsida > Poales > Poaceae > Triticum > Triticum aestivum. The sequence goes on along the minus strand of NC_057799.1, from coordinate 448,126,648 downwards.
CAAATGGCCAACGTTGTCCTCAATTTCAACGCGTTCCTAGAGAAAACCAAGCTGAAAGATGATGGCAGCAACTATACGGACTGGGTCCGGAACCTGAGGATCATCCTCATAGTAGCCAAGAAAGATTATGTCTTAGAAGCACCGCTAGGTGATGCACCAATCCCAGAGAACCAAGACGTTATGAACGCTTGGCAGCAGCGTGCTGATGATTACTCCCTCGTTCAGTGCGGCATGCTTTACAGCTTAGAACCGGGTCTCCAAAAGCGTTTTGAGAAACATGGAGCATATGAGATGTTCGAGGAGCTGAAATTGGTTTTCCAAGCTCATGCCCGGGTCGAGAGATATGATGTCTCCGACAAGTTCTTCAGCTGTAAAATGGAGGAGAATAGTTCTGTTAGTGAGCACATACTCAGAATGTCTGGGTTGCACAACCGCTTGTCTCAGCTGGGAGTTAATCTCCCGGATGACGCGGTCATTGACAGAATCCTCCAGTCGCTTCCACCAAGCTACAAGAGCTTTGTGATGAACTACAATATGCAGGGGATGGAAAAGACCATTCCTGAGGTATATTCAATGCTGAAATCAGCGGAGGTGGAGATCAGAAAAGAACATCAAGTGTTGATGGTGAATAAAACCACTAAGTTCAAGAAGGGCAAGGGTAAGAAGAACTTCAAGAAGGACGGCAAGGGAGTTGCCGCGCCCGGTAAACCAGTTACTGGGAAGAAGTCAAAGAATGGACCCAAGCCCGAGACTGAGTGCTTTTATTGCAAGGGAAGTGGTCACTGGAAGCGGAACTGCCCCAAATACTTAGCGGACAAGAAGAAGGCCGGCAACACCAAAGGTATATGTGATATACATGTAATTGATGTGTACCTTACCAGTACTCGTAGTAGCTCCTGGGTATTTGATACCGGTGCGGTTGCTCATATTTGTAACTCAAAACAGGAACTACGGAATAAACGGAGACTGGCGAAGGACGAGGTGACGATGCGCGTCGGGAATGGTTCCAAGGTCGATGTGATCGCCGTCGGCACGCTACCTCTGCATCTACCCACGGGATTAGTTTTAAACCTCAATAATTGTTATTTAGTGCCAGCTTTGAGCATGAACATTGTATCTGGATCTCGTTTAATTCGAGATGGCTACTCATTTAAATCCGAGAATAATGGTTGTTCTATTTATTTGAGAGATATGTTTTATGGTCATGCCCCGCTGGTCAATGGTTTATTTTTGATGAATCTCGAACGTGATGTTACACATGTTCATAGTGTGAATACCAAAAGATGTAAAGTTGATAACGATAGTCCCACATACTTGTGGCACTGCCGCCTTGGTCACATTGGTGTCAAGCGCATGAAGAAGCTCCATGCAGATGGACTTTTGGAGTCTCTTGATTACGAATCATTTGACACGTGCGAACCATGCCTCATGGGTAAGATGACCAAGACTCCGTTCTCCGGAACAATGGAGCGAGCAACCAACTTATTGGAAATCATACATACCGATGTGTGCGGTCCAATGAGTGTTGAGGCTCGCGGAGGATATCGTTATGTTCTCACTCTCACTGATGATTAAGTAGATATGGGTATGTCTACCTAATGAAACACAAGTCTGAAACCTTTGAAAAGTTCAAGGAATTTCAGAGTGAGGTTGAGAATCAACGTGACAGGAAAATAAAATTCTTACGATCAGATCGTGGTGGAGAATATTTAAGTCACGAATTTGGTACACACTTAAGGAAATGTGGAATAGTTTCACAACTCACGCCGCCTGGAACACCTCAGAGAAATGGTGTGTCCGAACGTCGTAATCGCACTCTATTGGATATGGTGCGATCTATGATGTCTCTTACCGATTTACCGCTCTCATTTTGGGGCTATGCTTTAGAGACTGCCGCATTCACTTTAAATAGGGCTCCGTCGAAATCCGTTGAGACGACACCGTATGAATTATGGTTTGGGAAGAAACCTAAGCTGTCGTTTCTAAAAGTTTGGGGATGCGATGCTTATGTCAAGAAACTTCAACCTGAAAAGCTCGAACCCAAGTCGGAAAAATGCGTCTTCATAGGATACCCTAAGGAAACTATTGGGTATACCTTCTACCTCAGATCCGAAGGCAAGATCTTCGTTGCCAAGAACGGGTCCTTTCTGGAGAAGGAGTTTCTCTCGAAAGAATTGAGTGGGAGGAAAGTGGAACTTGATGAGGTGATAGTCACCCCTTCCGAACCGGAAAGTAGCGCAGCGCGGGAAAATGTTCCTGTGGTGCCTACACCGACTGGGGAGGAAGTTAATGATGATGATCATGAAGCTTCGGATCAAGTTACTGAACTTCGTAGGTCCACAAGGACACGTTCCGCACCAGAGTGGTACGGCAACCCTGTCCTGGAAATCATGTTGTTAGACAACGGTGAACCTTCGAACTATGAAGAAGCGATGGCGGGCCCGGATTCCGACAAATGGCTAGAAGCCATGAAATCCGAGATAGGAATCCATGTATGAAAACAAAGTATGGACTTTGACTGACTTGCCCGATGATCGGCGAGCCATAGAAAACAAATGGATCTTTAAGAAGAAGACGGACGCGGATGGTAATGTGACCATCTACAAAGCTCGACTTGTCGCTAAGGGTTATCGACAAGTTCAAGGGGTTGACTACGATGAGACTTTCTCACCCGTAGCGAAGCTGAAGTCCGTCCGAATCATGTTAGCAATTGCCGCATACTATGATTATGAGATATGGCAGATGGACGTCAAAACGGCATTCCTTAACGGCTTCCTTAAGGAAGAGTTGTATATGATGCAGCCGGAAGGTTTTGTCGATCCTAAGAATGCTAACAAAGTATGCAAGCTCCAGCGCTCAATCTATGGGCTGGTGCAAGCATCTCGGAGTTGGAACATTCGCTTTGATGAGATGATCAAAGCGTTTGGGTTTACACAGACTTATGGAGAAGCCTGTGTTTACAAGAAAGTGAGTGGGAGCTCTGTAGCATTTCTCATATTATATGTGGATGACATACTATTGATGGGAAATGATATAGAATTCTTGGAAAGTATAAAGGCCTATTTGAATAAGTGTTTTTCAATGAAGGACCTTGGAGAAGCTGCTTATATATTAGGCATCAAGATCTATAGAGATAGATCAAGACGCCTCATTGGTCTTTCACAGAGTACATACCTTGACAAGATATTGAAGAAGTTCAATATGGATCAGTCCAAGAAGGGGTTCTTGCCTGTATTGCAAGGTGTGCAATTGAGCACGGCTCAATGCCCGACCACGGCAGAAGATATAGAAAAGATGAGTGTCATCCCCTATGCCTCGGCCATAGGGTCTATTATGTATGCCATGCTGTGTACCAGACCTGATGTAAACCTTGCCGTAAGTTTGGTAGGAAGGTACCAAAGTAATCCCGGCATGGAACACTGGACAGCGGTCAAGAATATCCTGAAGTACCTGAAGAGGACTAAGGATATGTTTCTCGTTTATGGAGGTGACGAAGAGCTCGTCGTAAAGGGTTACGTCGACGCTAGCTTCGACACAGATCTGGATGACTCGAAGTCACAAACCGGATACGTGTATATTTTGAATGGAGGAGCAGTAAGCTGGTGCAGTTGCAAGCAAAGCGTCGTGGCGGGATCTACATGTGAAGCGGAGTACATGGCAGCCTCGGAGGCAGCACAGGAAGCAGTCTGGATGAAGGAGTTCATTACCGACCTAGGGGTGATTCCCAATGCGTCGGGCCCGATGACTCTCTTCTGTGACAACACTGGAGCTATTGCCCTTGCGAAGGAGCCCAGGTTTCACAGGAAGACCAGGCATATCAAGCGTCGCTTCAACTCCATTCGTGAAAGTGTTCAAAATGGAGACATAGATATTTGTAAAGTACATACGGACCTGAATGTAGCAGATCCGTTGACTAAACCTCTCCCTAGAGCAAAACATGATCAACACCAGGACGCAATGGGTGTTCGATTCATCACAATGTAACTAGATTATTGACTCTAGTGCAAGTGGGAGACTGTTGGAAATATGCCCTAGAGGCAATAATAAATGGTTATTATTATATTTCTTTGTTCATGGTAATTGTCTATTGTTCATGCTATAATTGTATTGTCCGGAAATCGTAATACATGTGTGAATACATAGACCACAACGTGTCCCTAGTAAGCCTCTAGTTGACTAGCTCGTTGATCAACAGATAGTCATGGTTTCCTGACTATGGACATTGGATGTCATTGATAACGGGATCACATCATTAGGAGAATGATGTGATGGACAAGACCCAATCCTAAGCATAGCATAAAAGATCGTGTAGTTTCGTTTGCTAGAGCTTTTCCAATGTCAAGTATCTTTTCCTTAGACCATGAGATCGTGCAACTCCCGGATACCGTAGGAGTGCTTTGGGTGTGCCAAACGTCACAACGTAACTGGGTGACTATAAAGGTGCACTACGGGTATCTCCGAAAGTGTCTGTTGGGTTGGCACGGATCGAGACTGGGATTTGTCACTCCGTGTGACGGAGAGGTATCTCTGGGCCCACTCGGTAATGCATCATCATAATGAGCTCAATGTGACTAAGGCGTTAGTCACGGGATCATGCATTGCGGTACGAGTAAAGAGACTTGCCGGTAACGAGATTGAACAAGGTATTGGGATACCGACGATCGAATCTCGGGCAAGTAACATACCGATTGACAAAGGGAATTGCATACGGGATTGATTGAATCCTCGACACCGTGGTTCATCCGATGAGATCATCGTGGAACATGTGGGAGCCAACATGGGTATCCAGATCCCGCTGTTGGTTATTGACCGGAGAGGCGTCTCGGTCATGTCTGCATGTCTCCCGAACCCGTAGGGTCTACACACTTAAGGTTCGGTGACGCTAGGGTTGTAGAGATATGTGTATGCGGAAACCCGAAAGTTGTTCGGAGTCCCGGATGAGATCCCGGACGTCACGAGAGGTTCCGGAATGGTCCGGAGGTGAAGAATTATATATAGGAAGTCAAGTTTCGGCCACCGGGAAAGTTTCGGGGGTTACCGGTATTGTACCGGGACCACCGGAAGGGTCCCGGGGGTCCACCGGGTGGGGCCACCTATCCCGGAGGGCCCCGTGGGCTGAAGTGGGAAGGGAGCCAGCCCCTAGTGGGCTGGCCGCCCCCCCATGGGCCTTTCCCCCTGCGCCTAGGGTTGCAAACCCTAGGGTGGGGGGTTTCCCACTTGCCTTGGGGGGCAAGGAACCCCCCTGGCCGCCGCCCCTTGCCCTAGATGGGCTTTGGCCGCCGCCCCCCCTCCCAGGGGGCCTATATAAAGGGGGGGAGGGAGGGCAGAACGCTACAGCCTTGGGCGCCTCCCTCCTCCCCTGCAACACCTCTCTCTCTCTCGCAGAAGCTCGGCGAAGCCCTGCCGGAGACCAGCTACATCCACCACCACGCCGCCGTGCTGCTGGATCTCCATCAACCTATCCTTCCCCCTTGCTGGATCAAGAAGGAGGAGACGTCGCTGCACCGTACGTGTGTTCAACGCGGAGGTGCCGTCCGTTCGGCACTCGGTCATCGGTGATTTGGATCACGGCGAGTACGACTCCGTCATCCATGTTCATTGGAACGCTTCCGCTCGCGATCTACAAGGGTATGTAGATGCACTCCTTTCCCCTCATTGCTAGTACACTCCATAGATGCATCTTGGTGAGCGTAGGAAAATTTTAAATTATGCTACGATTCCCAACACTCCCCCCCCCCCCCCCGGCACGCCCTCCGACCTTGTGGGCTCCTCGTGGACCCCCCTGACTTGAAACCGACGCCAAAAATTCTTATAAATACAAAAACCCCTGAAAAGAAACCTAGATCGGGAGTTCCGCTGCTGCGAGCCTTTGTAGCCACCAAAATCCAATCGGGACCCTGTTCGGCACCCTTCCGGAGGGGGAAATCATCACCGATGGCCATCTTCATCATCCCGGCGCTCTCCATGACGAGGAGGGAATAGTTCACCCTCGGGGCTGAGGGTATGTACCAGTAGCTATGCGTTTGATCTCTCTCTCTCTCTCTCTCTCTCTCTCTCTCTCGTGTTCTTGATTTTGCACGATCTTGATGTACCGCGAGCTTTGCTATTATAGTTGGATCTTATGATGTTTCTCCCCCTCTACCTTCTTGTAATGGATTGAGTTTTCCCTTTGAAGTTAGCTTATCGGATTGAGTCTAAAGGATTTGAGAACACTTGATGTATGTCTTGCATGTGCTTATCTATGGTGACAATGGGATATTCACGTGATCCACTTGATGTATCACTGGTATGCGTCGGTCCTAAACAAACTGCTTTTAACCCCTTTCCGCGACGGCATTTGGAACTGTCGCCAAGTGAGTGTGGGCGATAGGGGGGTCCTTCCCACACGACCCAGAAACCGTCGGGGATATGCCCTCCTGGCACACACGCTCGGCAAAATGAGGTCGTGTGCGACCGACGAGCGCTCAAATACGGAAATACGTACAGTAGAGCTAAAAAATACAATTATACGGCAAAATTGTTTCCGGTCGCAAGTACATCCCACACAGTCAGTCCCCGCTAAACGTTTCCGTTCGTATGTACATCCCACATAGTCGCTCCAAGGAAAACATTTCCATTCACAGGTACATCACACACAATTTTTCCCGTTAAATCTTTTATGATAGCGTTGCCATTGCACACGATATTAGTAATTTTATCGTTTGCGTTATTGAATGCATCACACACAGTGCGTAGAAGAAACTGTGTGGCAAAGGTTGTCCATCACACACACTTTTTATGTGGTAAACGTTTGCGCAAGGTGGCCTAATGCAAACAGTTTTCAAGAGAAAGTCATGTGTGCAGTGGAGATTGATCGCACACGTAGTGGATCCTAGAAACGTTTCTGATCTCCACGTATATCGCAGACGTTTCGCTTTCGCAAACCCTGTGTAGTGTAAGCCCTAATTAATCCCTAATTGATCCAATTAATCCCTAATTTAAAAATCACATGTTTCGAATTTGAAAGTAGGCAATCACTTATTTCATATCCAACCATGTTTATTACAAATATAGGTTCAACCACGAATCCACAATTCGATGCACAGGTACATATACTGAAGAACTACAGAAGCACCAAGTAAAGAATGATGAACCACAGTTGTACTAAAGAGTGTAAAGAGAGAGGAGAAAGACATTCTGGTTGCTGGAGAAGGTGAAGCGGAATGCCCATATTGTGCCCTCCTCCATGCGTAATGCGCACACGACTCTAGGCCAACCCCTTGTGATAGTTGCCCGTCCATCCTTCACTGTCTTCATTAGGACTTCTCGATGCTCATTGTAGTCTGGATGAAATACTTTAACCTTCATTGCATGTCCACCAATCATGTACTTTGCGAGGTAATCTTGGGTGAACTGCTTTGGGAACCACTGGGAACGAAAAAGATTCAGACATTGTTGTCTAACAACTCATTATGGGCAGTAAAAAGAGAAGGCTGCAGAGTTTGTAGTTACCATCCTACAGCTCACTATTGTGTTGTATAGAGCATAAACAAATAATTTGCTTGCCACCATTCATATCTTTTTGCTAATAATCCTTATCAGTTTCCTCACTTGATGCTTGTTCATCAATATCTCATTGCCCCATACGCAAAAAGGGTCGATGCGTGGATCCTTGCCAAGGGCATATGTACCTACAAGCAACAAGTCGATATTACAAGCTAACTAGTGTCCATGCCTGAATCTATATGCACTACATTATGGAACGACGGGGGAGTACAAGCCGAGGGATGAAGCTAACCTCGGCGGAAAATGGTGGCCACTCCCGTTGTTGTCCTGCATAAGTAGTGGAAAGGCATGATAAGTACAGCAATCTTAACATCAAACAAATATAGCAAAGGTAAACAACATCATCTCCAAATGATAGCTTGAATGTGTTGGTTTCAGCATGCTGTTAAAGTAGATATAAAATGGAAGGCAATGTTACCGACAGCAGGCTTAACAGCCATCAAATATTGCAATTCAAACTGGTATTCTTGAAAATGAATAGAACGTAGGTAATGCTTAAACATCACACTGGATAAATGTGTAAAACTGAAATAAAGGGCATGTGTTAACTACACTAGGAATAACTGAAACCAAATATAGCCGTTCAAACTGGTATTGATGTAGTCGAGCGGCACAGTTCCGACTTGCACATAATGAACAACACATTGTGAATGACTTAAATAAACAAGGCATAAATGACCAGTATAACAACCAAATATAGCCATTGAAAACTGGACAGAGTCTCACTGCGACCAACCTAACAAGCAAATACAGATAAACAGGGCATATGCTTGAAAACTGGACAAATGCTCACTGCAACCAACCTAATAAGCAGATAAAGATAAACAAGGCATCTGCTTGATAACTGGACAAATGCTAAAAAAAAGCAACCTAACAACCAAATACAGATAAACAAGGCATCTGCTTGATAACTGGACAAATGCTAAAAAAAGCAACCTAGCAACCAAATATAGATAAACAAGGCACCTGCTTGATAACTGTACAAATACTCACTGCAACCAAACTAAGAACCAAATACAGATAAACAAGGCATCTGCTCGATGACTAAAAAAATGCTCACTCCAACCAACCTAATAACCAAAATACAGATAAACAAGGCATCTACTCACTATAAACAACCAAATATACCCATTCGTGAAACTAAAGTGGACAATTCATACTTAAACATCACATAGACCTATTGAACAATACATTTTTGCATAACTGAAATAATTAAACACGGCACTGTTAAAGCACCGCATGGCAAATGCTACTACAACAAAGGGTATGGGTTGGCAACCTAGAAAAGGTAAGATTTGTTGATAGAATGTTGCCTCACATTTCATTGACGGGATCCTTCCAGTTGGAAGAGCACAGGCCCATGGTGCGCTCTCTGATGTCACAGATGGGCTGTTTCACCTTGGAAGAACCTTCATGGGTGCCCTCCTCGTGGTCGTGGTCGATGGGATCTGACTTGGCAATTGAGGATCCCAAGCCGCCGCCGTAGAACGTGTCCTTCAGAAGTGACAAAATGGGCTTGATGGCATATAAAGCTCGCAAATCTTTGACCGCTTGGCGGAGGAGATCATCGGCAGGGCCGTCAAAGAGATCGACAGTGATTGAACCAGAGGGGTTGGGGATGGACCACTTAACCTGTGACATGGCCCGCGTGAAGCCGTCGGTGTGGACGAGCTTGATGTCGTAGCCAGCTTTCCCGAGATACAGTAATACGCTAGCCCGCTGACATGAAGCCTTCGGCATGGCAACGTAGTCAACGTCTTCGCCGGCTTCCCGGCGACGTGTTGCTCCGGGATCGACAGGTCGGGGCGAATGGCGGCCACCTCGCCAACGTCCGCCGGAGAGGCCATGATAAACCTCATCTTGGCCGAACGCTCGTCGGGCTGTCCGGGATATGTGGTCGAGCTTAGGTTGCGACATTCTAGAGCAGGGGATGTGGATCTGGTGGGGAGGGACACCGCAGGCCTCATCTAAAAACTCAGGGGAGTGGGGCGACGGTATGGGAATCGCTGGGTAACCTGAACTTTATTATCTAAGCTAGCAGGAACGAGCAGACCGGCAGGGTTGGCGGCGGCCGTGAGCTAGGGTTTGAGGGGGGGAGGGGCGGGTGGGGGACTGTGGAGGGGTGGTGGTGTTTGAGGATACGCCGCGGATACTGAAAATTTTAGTAATGGTGGGTGGAGATGGTGGTGGACAAGGGAGGGCGACGGTTCAAATGCCTCTGCTACTACAATTTTACTATAAGGTCAGTGCTGGAGGAGTGTGGGCGACGGTTGAAGTACGGCGGCTACTAAAATTTGGGTAAAGGCATTGATGCGGGGCGGGAGTGCCCAAGATCGCGCACGGTCCAATAACAATATTCGTGTATGATATTAAGGAAAAGTGGCGCGGATCCGCCGATTTTTGCAACGCTCAAGGCGGGTAGCTTGTTTTTTATATTTCTAGCTAGCTGGTCTATCACACACGGTTCGTCCTAATTTCCAAATAAACTTACCCGCCTTTAGCTTGCACAGGTGGTGGTTTTACAACGCACTTGCATCGCACACGGTTAAGCTAATACCTCCACCCTTTGCTCGCGCTTGCGCGGTCGTGGTGATTTCAGCGCACTTGCATCGCACATGGTTGAGCCAGTACCTCCACCTTAATTTGCTCACGCTTGCATGGTCGTGGTGATTTCAGCGCACTTGCATCGCACACGGTTGAGCCAGTACCTCCACCTTAATTTGCTCGTGCTTGTGCGGTCGTGGTGATTCACATCGCACTTGTATTGCACACGGTTAAGATATTATACCCCGTGTCCGTTGAGGGTCATCAGAGTCTTTGCAGCAAAAAATAACGTTAGAGAGGGTCAAAAGACAGCCACACCAGCATGTGGCCCAAATATATATGAGTGAAAAGGGTGGTCTGTGATGTTCAAAATTCCAATGCACAACTTTGACCCCGCGGGCCCATGGTTGGGCACGTCGTTGAAGATCGATGAGAGGGGCCAGAAGTGAAGAACCACCCGGAAGTGGCCAAATATATGTACGAATATTGGGGATGTTTAAAACTTTAAATACACAATGCATAACTTTGGTGGCACCTGCCTCGCAAACCCGAAAGCACCCTAACAACCACCTAGCTAGGATATATATAATGACATAATGTTGTACCTAGCTAGGATGCTTGGCCCACCACCTCCCACTTCGTGTCAGCGGGGCGGATGCATGTAATGATCGATTCTTTGGTCATACATGCATGTCGCCATGACCTACCATAAGACGGGCCAATGAATCTTTCGTTTGGTCAAATGACAGTTGTTGTTGTCGATAAATCGCCTGGGCCAATAGATTGAACCATCATAAAAATCGCACGAGAGGGACCACAAAACCAGCACCTCTTGCATGCGGCCCAAAATGATGTACGTTGGCAAGGGGTGATGTGTGTTTTCAGTATAGAATAATGTACAATTTAGATGTGGTGCCTACCTCTCGATACAGACAACAACCATGAAGGCAAGGTAGTTAAGGACGAGATACGTACGCAGGGTTTGATGTAGGTCGAACCCAGCAATCCAAGCATCTGGGAGGGAATCCTGACAACGCATGAGCTCGAGCTTTGGTTGACCGACATTTGACGGTGACCAGCCCTAACACGAACTAGGAGGAATCCATTCATGGCCAACACATACCCCTCATTATCGGTCAAAGGGATGATATATATACACTCGGGGAGCCCACAGATATCCGTGTCGTCACCAAAAACCGCACAAGGGAGACGTGGTCGATCAGAAGACCCCGTATACACTTCATGCGGCCCGAAAATGTGTATGGGTACGATGGTGTATGATGTGTTTAAATCCCAAATGCACAACTTCGATGGGCCACGACAACTACATTACAAACCGAACATCGTACACGACTCCAAGCCTAGTTCAATACCTATGATGTCAGCTTCCCAACTTCGAGGCGGCGGGGGGGGGGGGGGGGGTCGTCCCACGCATGCGCTCAAACTTTATTTTGTCTAGCATGGGACACATCTATATATATATATATATATATATATATATATATATACATCTATATCTATACACCTATATAGTGTGCGAATAACTTTGAAACTTGCTCGTTGGATGAAGCCAATCCGACGGTACAGAGATGGCAAATCCGAGCACTACTGGCTATTGGATATCATCTACATTCCACCAGATTTTGCCACATGTACAATCTAGAAGACTCCATGGTTGAACTTAAGCATAATGCACAAACCTCAAAACACAAGCACTTCTCCTTTGTTCTCTAGAATCTTCCATATCTTAATTGCCCAAACCTTTTTTTAAAAATGAATTGTCACTTTTTGTTTTTACCTTTACAATCCACAATTCCATGAATCTTAAAATAGTTTTTTTATAAAACTAATTGATTTCGGATGAGATGAACTATAAGAATTAAACGAACATCTACATCATGCATATCTGGGAGAAGAGGCGGGAAACCGATGAGAGGAGTGGCGAGAAACGGTAGCCTGTTTTGAATGAAAACCTAGTAGAGAAGGAAGCTTGAGCTACACGACGCATGCGCACAGTGCTTACCCATGTACTGCATGTGATGTCAAAAGGGCTCAGGGTTGTCGTTCGATCTGGGAGCATCCAACGGTGCACACGTATGATTCGTGGGGTTTGGGTTGTGGCGAGTCAGAACGCACGACTCAGATCGCGCGCGCAGCGAGGGGGGGATATCATATGGAAACCAACATTCGGTGGAAACCGGTGAAAACCATGAAAAAAAGATGTTTTGAAGTTTAAAAAAATTCAAAAAAATGCGGGATGTTAAGAGGATGATGTTTTATTGCCACAGAAAATTTCAAGTTGAAACACATTACGAGATGTGAGCTATGAAAAAGACAAAATCAGTGTTGAATAGTGCCAATAGTAATGTCACTATTCAGGGCGGAATTTGTCTTTTTCATAGCTCACATCTCGTAATGTTTTTCAACTTGAAATTTTGTGTCGCAATAAAACATCACCTTCTTAACATCCCACATTTCAGATTTTTATGAAACTTTAAAATATGGTTTCCACGAAGTTTTCATTGAATATCGGCTTTTGTGAGTGAACCGTGTGCTATTTGAAAACATTTCGTGAGAAGAACGGTTTTTAAATCCCTGTAAATCCAAAACTAAGCTGAAAATCATGAAACCTGCCATGGTGTCACGACATCGCACTTATATGTCGAGGAATTTTTTTCCTCCATTGTGGCGCAAGTTTTATTACAAGCCTCTTACAAACCGGAGCTTCTCTCAAAGAAGCCTCGTGGTTCCGATAGGGAAATGTGTCCCCCTTGTGGGCGAAACGTAATCACTGCCTCTTTTCGCCTTGTATTTTCTTCTACGGGCAACATGGAACGACAGGATATCCATGCTGAAATTTAAACTTATTCAGGGTTCGTTTGGTCTTTTTATACACTAATTGAGTTTCCAAGTCATTTAATGTCCATAATTCAAATCTGAACTACAAATACATCCTCCAGTTCACCAAAATGGCTAGAAAAATTATACATGTGTCCTTGGGTGCATGTTTAGGTCCCATGCCAGGAATGGGAACGAATTACAACCATACTGGTGTCATGGCTCGTCCTCAAACATTTCGAATCTTGGTTTTTAAGTCCCCATAAATCCTAAACTCACCAGAAAGTCATCAAAGGTGGCATGGTGTCACGTCATGGCACATATATGTCATGGTAAAAACATTGTCCAATTTGGGCCAAGCTTTATTGCAAACCTCTTACAAAAACTGAGCTTCTCTCAAAGAAGCCTCATGGTTCTGATAGGGAAACGTGTTCCCCTTGTGGGCGAAACATAATCACTGCCTCTTTTCGCCTTGTATTTTCTTCCACGGGCAACATGGAGCGACAGGATATCTGTGCTGAAATTTAAACTTATTTAGGGTTCGTTTGGCCTTATTATACACTAATTGAGTTTCCTAGGCATTTAATGTCCATATTCAAATCTGAACTACAAATACATGCTCCAGTTCACCAAAATGGCTAGAAAAATTATACATGTGTCCTTGGGTGCATGTTTAGGTCTCATGCCAGGAATGGGAACGAATCACAACCGTACCGGTGTCCTAGCTCATCCTCAAACATTTCGAATATCGGTTTTTAAGTCCCCATAAATCCTAAACTCACCAGAAAGTCATCAAAGGTAGCATGGTGTCACGTCATGAAACATATATGTCGTGGTAAAAACATTGCCAATTTGGGCCAAGCTTTATTACAAATCTCTTACAAACCGGAGCCTGTCGTAAGAACCCCCATGGTTTCGATAGGGAAACGTGTCCCCTTGTGGGCCAAACAATAATCACTCCCTCTTCTAGCCTCGTATTTTCTTCTACACGCGACACGGAACACTGGAGATTCGTGCTGAACTTTGAAATTATTCAGGGTTTGTTTGACCTTTTTTATTCATTAATTGAATTTTCTAGGCATTTAATGTCCATCATTCAAATCTGAACTACAAATACATGCTCCAGTGCACCAAATGGCTAGAAAAAATGTACATGTTTCCTTGGGGTGCATGTTTAGGTCCCATGGAACGAATGGGAACGAATTCAACCGTCTCGCCGTCCTGGCTTGGCCACAAACATTGTGAATCTCGGTTTTTAAATGTCTATAAATCCAAAACTCACCTGGAAATCATGAAACTTGGCATGGTGTCACTACATGGTACATATAATTGTCCAATTTGGGTGAAGCTATATTACAAGCCTTCTACAAACCGGAGCCTGTTGCAACCCTCGTGGTTCCAGTAGGGAAACATGCCCCTCTTGTGGGCGAAACGATAATCGCTACCTCTTCTCGCCTTGAACTTTGTTTTCTACAGGCAACATAGAATAACAGGAGTGTCAGGCTGAAATTTGAAACTGTTAAGGGTCCGTTTGGCCATTGTATATATATTACTAATTACTAAGTTTTCTATGCATTTAATGTAGTCCATAATTCAAATTTGAACTACAACCACATGCTCCAGTGAAGCAAAATGGGTGGGAAATCGTACATGTGTCATTGGGTGCATGTTTAGGTCTCCTTTAAGGAATGAGAATGAATTACAAACTTGTCGTCGTCCTGAAACAATGAGAATCTCGTTTTTTAAATCCCAGTAAAATCAAAAAGTCACCCAAAAAACATGAAACTTGGCATGGTTTCATGACATGGCACATATATGTCGTGGTAAAAAAATCGTCCAGTTTGAGAAGAAGCGCACACATTAGTAGCCAACGAAGTCCTTTTTGAAACAAAAAGCTGACACGTTAATATCGCAAACGGTTGTATTATATTTACCATGTCGAAATTTAACCATACTCGATGGCGTGCGTGCAGCTGTTTGATTAGACGGGACGAGCGCGAGAAGTCCGCCGCGCAGGCTCGACGGGACGCGTGCGAGCAGTCCGCCGCGCAGGCTCGACGGGACGCGTGCATCCTGTCCACCTCGCAGGCTCGACGGGACACGTGCGAGCAGCAAGGCCGCCCATGCTCACCGGGAAGCGAGCTCTTTGACCTCCATGCACCAGCCGCCGCCCGCCTCGCTCACAACTTCTCCATTAATGGGTTAATTAAAGCACCTGGACGGAGGGTGTTTGCTTGTGATCCCATGGCAGCATTTGCTTTGTTCATGTTTTCAACTCGTATTCCGCCCTAATTTAAATTTCCACATAGGGCAACGGATAATACGACCACAAATAAAATGGCAACGGATAATACGACGACAAATCTACAATGGCGCAGATAATAATTGTCTAACATATTCCAGATTATTTAAAATGCCACATGCGGCAAAGCCCGGAAGACACGGGGGCAAGAGAAGAAGGAAATTGCAGACAACGATCTGGGTCGCTACTGACTCTACTCATCGATGGATCGCCGGGCGGCGAAATTCTCCAGCTCCTTCTTCAATTCCTCACGATCTTGCTTGAAATCAGCCACGGATTCCTCCACCTCCTGCTCGCACTCGATCCGGAGCTTCCTCAAGCCACCCATCAGTTCCTCGACGACCGCTTTCAGCGTCATCTCCGAGGCACTGCTCTGCTCATGCAGCATCTTCCAGCCGGCGGCCTACTCCTCCTTCTCGGCGACCAACTTGAGGAGCTTCGCATTGTCACCCATGAGTTGCTCGATGAGGCCGGTCGCCTTATCAACCGAGGCATCGCTGATCTTGAGTAGCTTCATCAAGCTGTCGACCAGCTCCTGCTGCGTAGTGACGCCAGCGAGAATGTCGTCATCGCCGGCGAAGGACTTCAGGAACGCCGGCTCGTTGTGATGGCCGACGCCGCGAATGCGCTTGTGAGAGACCTCGCGTTCCCGTGAGAGCTCGTTCGAGGGCTCTGTGGCGCGCCGGGACATCTCTGCTGCGGCTGCGGCTTTGTGGCGGGACCTCTCTAGTGCTTCCGCGGCCTTGGTCTTTGTTGCCTGGTTATATGTCCACCCTAAACTCCTCCTACCGGTCATGGCGGAACGACTTGACAGAAAAAACCAGTTTTGTGGGTGATGAGGAGAGGAACTGTGAAGTAATTTTCGAGTGGGTAGTTTTTATAGCCTGGTGCTAAGTGTGAACACATATTAGTTTGATAGGTGTGAACAGATTTGCAATTACTTATTGTGTTGTAATTAGCAATGTGACGAGAAACAAGGTCAAAATTTATTGATGGTAGAAGGTTGACCACGTGGTTGCTCGCCGTTGAGGCGGCCGCGGCGCACTCCGCTCTGGCGTCCCTGCGCGCTCTGCTCGCCGTTGAGGCAAAGTTAGAATGGCAACGGTTAATAATTCTTAATAATTGTCTGACATATTCAGGATAATTTAAAATGCCAAATGCGGTAAGGCCCATAACACTCACGACCTACATATGCATACAATTATAATAGAATATAAGCTAAAAGGCTGAGCTGGCGGCCTTCCAACGATGGTCTTCTCGGACTCCATGATCAGCATAGCACCCTTGCGGCCGTTCACTCCGAGTGTCCCGACCCGCCTCCTCCTACAGAGCTGCTGGCGCTGGGAGGCTCTTGGGGCTACTGGGCCTCTTCCAGAAGAGCTTGGCAGCGTGCAATCACGCACATGACAACTCCGCGGAACCGCTCCATTTCCATGTCTCTGGCCTGGTAGCAAATTCCGTCGATCACCTGCATCCTCAAGATATCACGTTGGCGATGTTCTACTTCGTCGGGGACGTCAACTCCGCCAAGGATGCGCTCGAGCCTGGCCACCACATCATCAGGATCGAGGTTTACACGGCCGCCGCGGGCAATGATGAAGCCGCAGGCTGCCTTTGTCTTGACTGAATCGCAGAGGTCCTCTGCCCATTCCTTGTGGGGCATCGGGCTCCCGATGATCACTGGTGATGGCGGTTCTTCGGGTGGGTCGTCGATCATGCCGCCGAGCAGCTCTGGATCTTTTGCACGGTGGATGGCAAACTGCTCATCACACCTTCTCTACAATATGCCGATTGTGCTCCCAAGGACCGTGACGCCGATATCGCTGCCGATGGGCCATGGTGCCTGCACCGGCCGATGAAGCTCTTGCTCCCCGACCTGCTCCGGCTCGTTCTCCTCGCCGAAGATGTAACGCAGGTAGGCGTCGACGTCGAAGCTTTGGTCGTTGCCTGGCATGCTTGGAATAACTAATGGTAGATGGGTGAGCACTAGATCTTCGCAGAGTGTCGCGGCGGTGCGTTGCCGCCTGGGTTATATGCAGCAAGCCGTTAGCTGGTGGCGGGAAACCGGTGAGGGAATAGGCGTGGATTTTACAATTCACCCATGTGGAGCGCGGGAAGCATTCGCTGGAGCGCGGGAAGACTAAGTGGAGCACACACACAACCCGAATACCGTATCCGGTGCCACGTGTTATTTATCACACAAGTGTTAACATAAGGAAATGCATGTGTAACTTACTAATCATCGCACATGAGTACTCGCAGACGCATCGTGTGCGATACTCCTAGCCACCGCAAGCAACTAGTTTGCATTTTTCAAAGTTTTTTGTACACACAGAATCGCACACGAACTAACTGTATTAACCGTCTGTGTTGTAAATTCTCATCGCAAATAGTTCATCCGAGTCGGCTGTTTGCCACGTATCACACACATCTTGTTAAGTTAAACCGTTTCTGTTGTGTTCGCTAATCGAAAACAGTTCGTTCGAGTGAACCGTATGCCCTATATCACACACACCTTGATCTGTCTAACCGTTTATGTTGCACTCCCTAATAGAAAACGGCTCATCGGAGCAAACTGTATGCCGTATATCGCACACACATTGATATGGTTGCCCGTTTCTGTTGTTCTGCCTCATCGCAAACAGTTCGTACGGGTTAACCGTGTGCCCTGCATCGCACACGCAACTAAAATCTGAGCCGTGTTTGATGCATCCTCCATCGCAAATGTTTTGCACCTTTTATGACGTTTTTTTTACATCCTCGTTTGTGATTAATGCATCGCACATAGTTTCGTGAAAGGGTCTCTGATCGTAGTGTCGCGTTAGCAGCATCCTGCAGTAGTGTATGTCTTGGTGATAAACTTGCGGGTTCTGTGACCTTGTGAACTTATGCATAGGGGTTGGCACACGTTTTTGTCTTGACTCTTCGGTAGAAACTTTGGGGCACTCTTTGAAGTTCTTTGTGTTGGTTTGAATAGATGAATTTGAGATTGTGTGATGCATATCGTATAATCAAACCTGCGGATACTTGTGGTGACATTGGAGTATCTAGGTGACATTAGGGTTTTGGTTGATGTGCGTCTTAAGGTGTTATTTTAGTATGAACTCTAGGGCTGTTTGTGACACTTATAGGAATAGCCCAATAGATCGATCAGAAAGAATAACTTTGAGGTGGTTTCGTACCCTACAATAATCTCTTCGTTTGTTCTTCGCTATTAGTGACTTTGGAGTTACTCTTTGTTGCATGTTGAGGGATTGTTACATGATCTAATTATGTTATCATTGTTGAGAGAACTTGCACTAGTGAAAGTATTAACCCTAGGCCTTGTTTCGAAGCATTGCAATACCGTTTTCGCTCACTTTTGTTACTTGCTACCTTGCTGTTTTTATAATTTCAGATTACAAAGACCCATATCTACCATCCATATTGCACTTGTATCACCATCTCTTCGCCGAACTAGTGCACCTATACAATTTACCATTGTATTGGGTGTGTTGGGGACACAAGAGACTCTTTGTTATTTGGTTGCAGGGTTGTTTGAGAGAGAACATCTTCATCCTACGCCTTCCACGGATTGATAAACCTTAGGTCATCCACTTGAGGGAAATTTGCTATTGTCCTACAAAACTCTGCGCTTGGAGGCCCAACACGAGTCTACAAGAAGAAGGTTGCGTAGTACACATTAAGCTCTTTTCTGGTGCCATTGCCGGGGAGGTTAGTGCTTGAAGGTATATCTTTAGATCTTGCAATCTAATCTTTTAGTTTCTTGTTTTATCACTAGTTTAGTCTATAAAAGAAAATTACAAAAAATGGAATTGAGGTTGCCTCATATGCTTCATCTTTTTAATGTCTTTCATGAAAATGATGGAAAGGAAAATTGTGCTCAAGTGCTAGAAGAAGAAATCAATAAAATGTTTGGCATGAAATCTTTGAATGATGAGCATGATTGCAATGTTGTTAGTATGAATTCTTTGAATATCCATAGTACTAATGATGATTGCACTAGTCATGGTAAAAATATTTCTTATAAGCATGTCAACTTTTGTGGAGTGCATAGAGTTTGCAAATATATACCAATAAGGGAAGATAGATTTTGTAAGAGGCATAAGTATTTAGAAACTAAATGGTTGCAAGAGAGGCTAAGTAGGCATTTTAATTTCCAATGTGAATTATTTCATGATCGAATTGTGTCCAAAAATTGTGATAACCTCATTACCCTTGAGCATCATAATGAACTTAGTCTATTTTGGGGGTATGAAGAAATGAAATATAAAACTAGCGATGTTCCAGATTGGGTTCTCATGAAAATGATTGATTTTGATCTAAATGAAATTTATATGTACTGTGCGGTGAATTGCATTGAGAATCCTTATATTTCCAATTAATTAAAGGCAAGAAAACAAATAGAAGATGAAGAGAATACTAATAAAGGGGAATAGGTTTCCCAATATCGTCCTATTTTTTCTTATGATGAACCAGGTAACGAGGAGGAGCTTTTTATTCAACCAATCTCATCAATAAGGAGCTCCAAAAGGGTGATTAAACCCACACATGATGCGAAGAAGAAGAAAAAGACGGAAAAGCAAAAGTAAAAAGGTATCTCTCCCAAATGATGTTGCTCCTATTATTGTTATGCCTCTTGAGAGTGAATCAAAAATAAATGTGGATGATGATATTGATTCTTTGCCTTATGGTACTATGTCCGAAGAAATTATTGAGGATGATTCCGTTATGCCTATTATTCATTGTGATGACTATGATTGGGAAAGTAATGATACTTGTTATAATCTTGAAAATCTTTTTGGCACCAACTTAGAAAGTTGTGATGATAATAATTGCTATACTATTGGGTTATTCATATTATTAATGATGAGATTGATTATGCTTATGATATGCAAAGGCCCAAGCTTGGGGATGCTATGTTTGATGAGAATGACATGTTTGAGAATTTATTTGCTGCAATTAATGTTTGTCCCAAGCGTGGGGATGCTATGTTTAGTGTTATTGACAGAGTTCTTCAATCACTGCCACCAAGCTACAAAGGCTTCATGATGAACTATAATATGCAAGGGATGGAAAAGACAATTCCCGACCTCTTCGCAATGCTCAAGTTGCGGAGGTAGAAATCAAGAAGGAGCATCAAGTGTTGATGGTTAACAAGACCACTAGTTTCAAGAAAAAGGGAAAAGAAAAGAAGGGGAACTTCAAGAAGAATGGCAAGCAAGTTTCCACTCCTGGGAAGAAGCCCAAATCTGGACCTAAGCCTGAAACTGAGTGCTTCTACTACAAAGGGACTGGTCACTGGAAGCGGAACTGCCCCAGGTATTTGGCGGATAAGAAGGATGGCAAAGTGAACAAAGGTATATGTGATATACATGTTATTGATGTGTACCTTACTAATGCTCGTAGTAGTGCCTGGGTATTTGATACTGGTTCGGTTGCTCATATTTGTAACTCGAAACATGGGCTACGGATTAAACGAAGATTGGCTAAGGACGAGGTGATGATGCGTGTCGGGAATGGTTCCAAGGTCGATCTGATCGCTATCGGCATGCTACCTCTATATCTACCCTCGGTATTAGTTTTAGACCTAAATAATTGTTATTTGGTGCCAGCGTTGAGCATGAACATTATATTTGGATCTTGTTTAGTGCGAGACAGTTATTCATTTAAATCAAAGAATAATGGTTGTTCTATTTATATGAGTAATATCTTTTATGGTCATGCACCCTTGAAGAGTGGTCTATTTCTGTTGAATCTCGATTGTGGCGATACACATATTCATGATATTGATGCCAAAAGATGCAAAGTCAATAATGATAGTGCAACATATTTGTGGCATTGCCGTTTAGGTCATATTGGTGTAAAGCGCATGAAGAAACTCCATGCAGATGGGCTTTTAGAATCACTTGATTATGAATCATTTGATACTTGCGAACCATGCCTCATGGGCAAGATGACTAAAACTCCGTTCTCCAGAACAATGGAGTGAGCTAATAACTTATTGGAAATAATACATACCGATGTATGCGGTCCGATGAGTGTTGAAGCTCGCGGTGGGTATCGTTATTTTCTGACATTCACAGATGATTTGAGCAGATATGGGTATATCTACTTGATGAAACACAAGTCTGAAACATTTGAAAATGTCAAAGAATTTCATAGTGAAGTGGAGAATCATCGTAATAAGAAAATAAAGTTTATACGATCTAATCGTGGAGGTGAATATTTGAGTTACGAGTTTGGCCTTCATTTAAAACAATGAGGAATAGTTTCACAACTCATGCCTGATGACCCACAAGTATAGGGGATCTATCGTAGTCCTTTCGATAAGTAAGAGTGTCGAACCCAATTAGGAGCAGAAGGAAATGACAAGCGGTTTTCAGTAAGGTATTCTCTCCAAGCACTGAAATTATCGGTAACAGATAGTTTTGTGATAAGGTAATTTGTAACGAGTAACAAGTAATGAAAGTAAATAAGGTGCAGCAAGATGGCCCAATCCTTTTTGTGGCAAAGGACAAGCCTGGACAAACTCTTATACAGAGAAAAGCGCTCCCGAGGACACATGGGAATTATCGTCAAGCTAGTTTTCATCACGCTCATATGATTCGCGTTCGTTACTTTGATAATTTGGTATGTGGGTGGACCGGTGCTTGGGTGCTACACTTTCTTGGAAAAGCATCCCACTTATGATTAACCCCTATTGCAAGCATCCGCAACTACAAAAGAAGTGTTAAGGTAAACCTAACCATAGCATGAAACATATGTATCCAAATCAGCCCCTTACAAAGCAACTCATAAACTAGGGTTTAAGCTTCTGTCACTCTAGCAACCCATCATCTACTTATTACTTCCCAATGCCTTCCTCTAGGCCCAAACAATGGTAAAGTGTCATGTAGTCGACGTTCACATAACACCACTAGAGGAAAGACAACATACATCTCATCAAAATATCGAACGAATACCAAATTCACATGACTACTCATATTAAGACTTCTCCCATGTCCTCAGGAACAAACGTAAATACTCACAAATCATATTCATGTTCACAATCAGAGGGGTATTAATATGCATTAAGGATATGAACATATGATCTTCCACCAAATAAACCAACTAGCATCAACTACAAGGAGTAATCAACACTACTAGCAACCCCCACAGGTACCAATCTGAGGCTTTGGGACAAAGATTGGATACAAGAGATGAACTAGGGTTTTAGAGGAGATGGTGCTGGTGAAGATGTTGATGGAGATTGACCCCCTCCCGATGAAAGGATCGTTGGTGATGATGGTGGCGATGATTTCCCCCTCCCGGAGGGAAGTTTCCCCGGCAGAACAGCTCCGCCGGAGCCCTAGATTGGTTCCGCCAAGGTTCCGCCTCGTGGCGGCGGTGTTTCTTCCCGAAAGCTTTCTTATGATTTTTTCCAGGGTAAAATACTTCATATAGAAGAAGATGGGCACCGGGGGCCTGCCAGGGGGCCCACGAGGCAGGGAGCGCGCCCAGGGGGGTAGGGCGCGCCCCCACCCTCGTGGCCAGGGTGTGGGCCCCCTCTGGTTAATTCTTTCTCCAGTATTTTTTATTAATTCCAAAAACTGCCTTCGTGAAGTTTCAGGACTTTTGGAGCTGTGCAGAATAGGTCTCTAATATTTGCTCCTTTTCCAGCCCAGAACTCCAGCTGTCGGCATTCTCCCTCTTCATGTAAACTTTGTAAAATAAGAGAGAATGGGCATAAGTATTGTGACATAACGTGTAATAATAGCCCATAATGCAATAAATATCGATATAAAAGCATGATGCAAAATGGACGTATCAACGCCACCTGGAACACCACAGCGTAATGGTGTGTCCGAACGTCGTAACCGTACTTTATTAGATATGGTGCGATCTATGATGTCTCTTACCGATTTACCACTATCGTTTTGGGGTTATGCATTAGAGACAGCTGCATTCACGTTAAATAGGGCACCATCTAAATCCATTGAGACGACACCGTATGAACTGTGGTTTGGCAAGAAACCTAACCTATCGTTTCTTAAAGTTTGGGGTTGCGATGCTTATGTGAAAAAGCTTCACCCTGATAAGCTCGAACCCAAATCGGAGAAGTGCGTCTTCATAGGATACCCAAAAGGAACTGTTGGGTACACCTTCTACCATAGATCCGAAGGCAAGATATTTGTTGCTAAGAATGGATCCTTTCTAGAGAAGGAGTTTCTCTCGAAAGAAGTGAGTGGAAGGAAAGTAGAACTTGATGAGGTAATTGTACCTTCTCTCGAATTGGAAAGTAGCTCATCACAGAAAACTGTTCCCGTGATGCGTACACTAACTAGAGAGGAAGCTAATGATAATGATCATGAAATTTCAAATCAGGTTACTACCGAACCTCGTAGGTCAACCAGAGCACGTTCCGCACCAGAGTGGTACGGTAATCTTATTCTGGAGGTCATGTTACTATACCATGATGAACCTGCGAACTCTGAGCCCAGATTCCGATAAATGGCTTGAGGCCATGAAATCTGAGATAGGATCCATGTATGAGAACAAAGTGTGGACTTTGGTTGACTTGCCCGATGATCGGCGAGCCATAGAGAATAAATGGATCTTCAAGAACACTGATGCTGATGGTAATGTTACTGTCTACAAAGATCGACTTGTCGCAAAAGTTTTTCGACAAGTTCAAGGAGTTGACTACAATGAGACTTTCTCACCCATAGCGATGCTTAAGTCTTTCTGAATCTTGTTAGCAATTACCGCATTTTATGATTATGAAATCTGGCAAATGGACGTCAAAACTGCATTCCTTAGTGGATTTCTTAAAGAAGAGTTGTATATGATGCAACCAAAAGGTTTTGTCGATCCTAAAGGTGCTAACAAAGTGTGCAAGCTCCAGCGATCCATCTATGGACTGGTGCAAACATCTCGGAGTTGGAATATACACTTTGATGAGGTGATCAAAGCATATGGTTTTATACAGACTTTCGGAGAAGCCTGTATTTACAAGAAAGTGAGTGGGAGCTTTGTAGCATTTCTAATATTGTATGTGGATGACATATTGTTGATTGGAAATGATGTAGAATTTCTGGATAACATAAAAGGATACTTGAATAAAAGTTTTTCAATGAAAGACCTTGGTGAAGCTGCTTATATATTGGGCATCAAGATCTATAGAGATAGATCAAGACGCTTCATTGGACTTTCACAAAGCACATACCTTGATAAAGTTTTGAAGAAGTTCAAAATGGATCAGTCAAAGAAAGGGTTCTTGCCTGTGTTACAAGGTGTGAAGTTGATTCAGACTCAATACCCGACCACTTCAGAAGATAGAGAGAAAATGAAAGTCATTCCCTATGCCTCAGCCATAGGTTCTATCTTGTATACTATGTTGTGTACTAGACCAACTGATGTGTGCCTTGCTATAAGTCTAGCAGAGAGGTACCAAAGTAATCCAGGATTGGATCACTGGACAGCGGTCAAGAACATCCTGAAGTACCTGAAAAGGACTAAGGATATGTTTCTCGTTTATGGAGGTGACAAAGAGCTCATCGTAAGTGGTTACGTCGGTGCAAGCTTTGACACTGATCCGGATGACTCTAAGTCACAAACCGAATATGTATTTATATTGAATGGTGGAGCTGTCAGTTGGTGTAGTTCCAAACAGAGCGTCATGGCGGGATCTACGTGTGAAGCGGAGTACATAGCTGCTTCGGAAGTAACGAATGAAGGAGTCTGGATGAAGGAGTTCATATCCTATCTAGGTGTAATACCTAGTGCATCAGGTCCAATGAAAATCTTTTGTGACAATACTGGAGCAATTGCCTTGGCGAAGGAGTCCAGATTTCACAAAAGAACAAAACACATCAAGAGATGCTTCAACTCCATCCGCGATCAAGTCAAGGAGGGAGACATAGAAATTTGCAAAATACATCGGATCTGAATGTTGCAGACCCGTTGACTAAGCCTCTTCCACAAGCAAAACATGATCAACACCAAGACTCCATGGGTGTTAGAATCATTACAATGTAATCTAGATTACTGACTCTAGTGCAAGTGGGAGACTGAAGGAAATATTCCCTAGAATCAATAATAAAGTTGTTATTTTATATCTCCTTATTCATGATAAATGTTTATTATTCATGCTAGAATTGTATTAACCAGAAACTTGATACATGTGTGGATACATAGACAAAACACAGTGTCCCTAGTAAGCCTCTACTAGACTAGTTCGTTAATCAAAGATGGTTAAGTTTCCTAACCATAGACATGTGTTGTCATTTGATGAACGGGATCACATCATTAGGAGAATGATGTTGTCATTTGATGACCCATCCGTTAGCTTAGCATATTTATCGTTCATTTTTATTGCTATAGCTTTCTTCATGCCATATACATATTCCTTTGACTATAAGATTATGCAACTCCCGGATACCGGAGGAATGCCTTATGTGCTATCAAACGTGACAACGTAACTGGGTGATTATAAAGATGCTCTACAGGTATCTCCGAAGGTGTTTGTTGGGTTGGCATAGATCGAGATTAGGATTTGTCACTCCGAGTAACGGAGAGGTATCTCTAGGCCCTCTTGGTAATACACATCATAAGAAGCCTTGCAAGCAAAGTGACTAATGAGTTAGTTACGGGGTGATCTATTACGGAACGAGTAAAGAGACTTGCCAGTAATGAGATTGAACTAGGTATGAAGATACTGACGATCGAATCTCGGGCAAGTAACATACAGATGACAAAGGGGATAACGTATGTTGTCATTACAGTTTGACCGATAAAGATCTTCGTAGAATATGTAGGAGCAAATATGAGCATCCAGGTTCCGCTATTCATTATTGACTGGAGAGGTGTCTCGGTCATGTCTACATAGTTCTCGAACCCGTAGGGTCCGCACGCTTAACGTTCGATGACGATTTTGTTTTATATGAGTTATGTGAGTTGGTGACCGAATGTTGTTCGGAGTCCCAGATGAGATCACGGACATGACGAGGAGTCTCGAAATGGTCAAGAGGTAAAGATTCATACATAGGACGATGATATTCGGACACCGGAAGTGTTCCAGGGTGTACTGGGTACATATCGAGTCACCGAAAGGGGTTCCGGGCACCCCGGCAAAAGATATGGGCCTAATGGGCCAAGAGGGGAAACGCAACAGCCAGCAGGGGCTGCTGCGCCCCCCATATGGGCCGCACCTGAGGGAAAGGAAAGAGGGGGGAAGAGAAGGAAGGGGAGGGATTCGGCCTCCCCCTTCCTTCCCTCCTCCCTCCTCCTTCCTTCCCCCTCTGGTACTTATGGAAGGGGGGAGGCCGAATTGTGGGAGGCGCCCAAGTAGGATTCCTCCTACTTGGGGCGCCCCTTGCTGCTCCGCTCCCTCTCCCACCTATATATATGTGGGAGGTGTCGGGTGGTTGGTGCGACATATGCCAAGGGATGACTTATCATTGTGGGAGCCAATAAAACGTCGCCGGTGCCCGGAAACGGGATGAGGCGAAGACATGCACGCCGGCGAATCTTACCCAGGTTCGGGGCTCTCCGAGGAGATAACACCCCTAGTCCTGCTCTGTGGGGTCTCCGCATGATCACTAGATCGATAAGGGGTAGCTACAATCGCTCCTAGAGCTGTTGAGATCAAGGAAGAAGAAGAACAAGGCTAGCTCTTGCTTCTCTCTATCTATGGTGTGTGTGCTATGCGTGGGTGTTAACCTAGAAGCCAACCCTTTGCATGGGTGCTCCGGGGGGTTTATATAGGCCTACCCCCCGGGGGTACAATGGTAATCCGACTGGGAACTGGTCCCAGCCGTCGGTGTCTACGCTCGCCGGCTTCTCCGCCGGCTGCTGGGTCCCGCCGGCTGGTGGGTCCTGCCGGCTGCCGGCTACTTGGTCGACAGGCCGGTCCCACCGCCTAGGGTTTTGTCGGCGGCTGCTTACTGTAGCCGCGCCTCTGATGATGAGGGCTTTGTCGAGGTGAGCGTGGCTACAGTGGGCCGCCTCGGGGGCTATCACTGTAGCCTCACCTCGTCTTGTCTCCTTAATGGGGCTCCTGCTTCGAGGAAGGGAGTAGCCGGCTTCTGGAGGCCGGCTATACTCTTGGCCGACTAGGAAAAGCCGGGCCGCCTTCACGCTTCTCTCTGGCTGAAGGGGCCCGCAGTCCTTGGGTCGTACAGGAGTGGGTCGTGGATGACGTCGAGGCTAGCGTGGCTACAGTGCCGAGCCGCACGGGAGACGTCCCTCCCGTACGGCCTCCTGTAGCCATGCCCGCCTCGGGCTTAGGGGGTCATGGGCCGCACTGTGGCCACACCCGGTCACGTCGCCGTTATGGAGGGGTGGTTGTGATCTTGGCCGGCCCCTAGGAGTCGGCGTCCTTCCTGGTCGGCTTCTTGGAGTCGGCCACCCCGTAGTCGTCCTGGGGAGGAGTCGGTGAGGCTGGGTCGCCTTCCGGGAGTCGGCTTTAGTGGTAGCCGGCCGGGGAAGGCGGCCCAAATGCTTGGAGTGCTTGAAGGCCCAAAGGCCTGATAAATTTTCTGAAGAGCCAGGGGTAGTCGGTTAGGCTACCCGTGGCCATTTACTCCGACAGTAGTCCCCGAAGCTGATTGGGCTTCGAGGTGGAGTGGGGTTCAAGAAGCTCGATCAGCTTCCTATCGTGACAAGCCGGCAGCTGGGAGCCGGCCTTGGTCAGGCGCGCCGCCTTAGTCGAATTCTTCTATAGTCGGGGGGCGGGAACCCGCAGGTACGTGCACCGGGCCGCGGGCCAGCCTCGGGCCGTTGGCGTGCCACGTGGCCGGAAAGCCTGCCAGCCCACGCGCGTGACGGGACATCGCCGCAGGGAGGGGGCCCGCCACGTCCGTGCCCCGGCCCAGGCGCGGATCCTTTGTATCCCGAAACCGCCCGCACGTTCCGTGCGGCAGTTTCGGCTCGCACTTATGCGTAATAAACGCGAGACGTGGGGGGAGTGGGCGCAGTTAATCCCACGTCTCCCCCCCACGTCCGGCCTCTTCGGCCGCGTGAGGCTATAAGTAGGGGGAGGTGGAGGGCGGCAGGCCCTCGCACGCTCCTCCTACTTCCACCGTCTTATTGCCTTGCTCGTTCTCGCGACAGCGCTTCGCCGCCGCGCTCTTCCTCCGCACGCTCCTCCGCCACCATGCTAGCTTCCGCTATGCCTCCCCACGTAGAGCAGCTTGGCGGGGATTGGGATGGCTCCATCGTCCATAACGATCACATCGACTTCCTCCGCGACACCCGGCGTCTGCCCAGCGCGGACAAAGTGGAGGTCCGCCTCGCGCCGGAGAAGGAAGTCAGGCCGGCGCCGCGGGAGGGCGAGCGGGTGGTCTTCCACTCGCACTTCCTGCGCGGCTTCGGCCTGCCAGTGAGCGCCTTCTTCCGCTCCTGGCTGGAATTCTATCAGCTCCAGCCGCACCACCTCACCCCCAACGCGGTGGTGCTGCTGGCGGCCTTCGTCACCCTGTGCGAGGGCTATCTTGGCGTCCTCCCCACCCTCGAGCTCTGGGGGGAGTTCTTCCAGTCGAAGCTGGGCACGCGCGTGCGGGGCGTGCCGGCTCAGACCGGCGCCTTCATCGCGTCGCGGAGATCAGGCGCCGACAACCCCTTCCCCATCATCACGCTGATCCAATCGGTGAAGAAGTGGCAGAAGTCATACTTCTACGTGCGGAGCATCGCTCCCCGGGGCGACTACCTCAACTTGCCGGCCTACGTAGCCGGCCCACCGGCGGGCAGGCTGCCCCAGTGGTCCTTCCGGGCCGTGACGCTGTCGCAGGCAGGAAACGCCGCCATCGCCCGCCTGCGGGTGATGGTCCAGTCGGAGGGCCTGACGGGGCCCGACCTCCTGGCCGCGTTCGTCACGCGCCGGGTCCTTCCGCTCCAGAGCCGGCCTCATCTGATCTATCAGATGAGCGGCCAGCTCGATCCGAGCCGAATGTGCACCAAGGAGATGCTGCGGCCCGACGCCGCCGACATGGTGAATTACCTCGCCAACTGCCAACTTTCCGAAGATTGGCAATTCGGCAAGGAGCCATATAGCCGTGCCAATCCTCCGCCTACGGTACGCTCCCCTCGTCTCTTTTTCTCTCTCTCTCTCTCAGCTTTGTCGCCGAGTTCCTCTGGGCCGGCTCTAACTCAGTCGGCTTGCTCTTTTGACAGAGTCCTCTGCTTCGGCCGGCCGGCGGGGCAGACGTGGAGCGCCGCTTCGTCCCCGACCGGACCGAACACGACCAGGAGGACCCCGACCTGGGGGCGGTCCATATGGAGGATGCCGTCGAGCCGGCCGGTGGCCAAGCCGGCGGCGAAGCAGGCGGCTCCGGGTTCACCGCTACCTTCGACGACTGGCCGGACGAGGACGAAGCCGAAGCCATCCCGCACCGCCAGCCGGCATCCGGACGCGGCGCGGGCTCCTCCAGCGCGCAGCCTGCTCGGGGTAGAGGCCAGAAACGTCACGCCACCCAGGGCATGTTCGGTAGCCGTACGAAGAAGCCCAGGGGTGGGGCGGCAACCACCAGGCGGGAAGAGGCGGCGCGGCTCGCTTCCGCAAAGTGATGAAACAGCCGCAGACAGTGTCGGCGTAAGTTCTCTCTTTCTATGTACTGTCCTTCTTTCTTTCCTTTGGTGGTTCTTGAACCTTCGTCTTCTTTTTCAATGGTCAGAGCTCCGCTGTCACTTGAGCGGGCGGCTGCCGGCTCCGTCGTCGAGTCGCCAGGGGGCTCTGGGAGCACCACCCGCCGCGTAGATCCCCGCGCCGCCCTCCTGGAGGCGACGGAAAGGAACGCGCGGGAGGTGCGGGAGGAGCAGGAAGCGCGGGAGGCGGAGGCACGGAGGGCAGCCGCCGCCCAGGCAGCTCGGGAGGAGGAGGCGGTGAAGGCGCTCGCCGAGGCCGCAGCCAAGGCCCAGGCAGAGGCCGAGGCCGAAGCGGCGGCAGGGGAGGCTTTGATGGTCACCCCCCTGCGCACCATGGCGCCCGGGGACGTGGATCCCTCGCCAGGGGAAGCCAGCGGTTCCCAGCCGGGGCTGGGAGGAAGCGGCGACGACGTCTTCATCTTGGGGGAGGCGCCGGGGCCGACTCCTCCGACTAGGGCGACCCAAGGCCGCTAGCCTGAGCCTGCGCCCGCACAGTCGGCGGAGGGCGAGCCGGCCGCGGGGGCTGAGGTGGCGGTCCGGGTTCCGCCAAGCCGGCGTGCAGGGAAGGCCGTGTCTGAGCCGCAGAAGGCTGCGTCGGAGCCACAGCCGGCCGTGGGCTCCAGCTCGTCGGCCCGAGACGCGGAGGCGGCTAGCGCTACCTCGGGGTGGACGCCGGGCGGAGGGACAGCCGTGGTGAACGTCGCTGCACAAGACGTCCGGACCCGGCTGCAAAGCCAAGCCGCGGCGCTGAGGCAGTTCACCGACGAATTCCTCGCCACGCGGGCAGCCATCCAGGTTAGTATTCTCATCTTGTTCTTTCTTGATCCTGATTTCTCTCGTGGGGGTGCGTCAGCGCACCCACTGGGTGTAGTCCCCGAGTTCCGAGTCGGCTGCTGAGTAGGCGGCTTGGAACTTCTTGGAGATTTTGTTTTTGCTGCTTTTGTTCTCACTTCGGTCTTCTGTCCGTCTTGCAGGACTACCACAACCTCCGAGCGGCCGCCTTCAACTCCCAGGCTCGGGAGCTGACTCAGAAGACCGCCGATCTCACTGAAAGCCGAGGTATGTGACTTGATCTTTATCTCATGTGGGGGCGCGTCAGCGCACCCACTGGGTGTAGTCCCCGAGATTCGGGCCAACTGCTGAGCAGTCGGCTCGGATCTTCCTTGATGATTTCTCATTGTTCTTCTTCTATCTCTGCAGCAGCCCACGCCAGTCTGAGGGCACAGCTGGGGGAGTCCCAGACTGCTCTTCGTGCCAAGGACGCGGAGCTCGCCGCCTTGGTGCAGGAGCGCGACCGCCTGGTCAAGAAGTTGGCCGACCAGGAGGAAGGCCACCAGGCGGCGCTGAAGGCTGCGCAGGATCGCGAAGCCACCCTCCAGGCCGAGTTTGAGACGGAGGCGGCCGGCTGGGCAGAGGCCAGGCAGACTCTGGTCTTCGGCTATGGCCAGATCGAGGATCTGGTTGACGGTAAGTCGTCTACCCCTTCGTCCTTTCTTGCCATCTGCCATTTTGACTTGTTTTTCTGATTTTGGTGTTTTTCTTTCCTTTTCTTCTTCGCGCAGAGTACTTCCCCGGCTATTCCACTGCCGCCAACCAGGCCATCGAAGCCCGTCGCCAGGCGAAGAGGCAAGCCGGCTTCGAGATCTCGCCAACCGCCGGCCGCTCGCTGGAGGAACAGCTCCTGGCGATCCAGGCTCGCATCCAGCCGGCTCACAGGCTGCTCCGCCGGCTTCAGCGCGCGGGATCGCAGGTCTTGGCCGCCCTCTGGCCCGGCCAAGTGGTCCCTCGCACCCCCAGTCGGACCGCCGACTGGCTGGAGGTGGCAGTCGGCCGCTTCGAGGCTTGGAAGGCGTCAGCAGCTCGCTCCGGCGCCAGGCGGGCGCTGGAGTTCGTCAAGGCCTGGTATCCCGGCCTGAACCTGGACCAGCTGGCTACCTGGCGGCAGCAAGCCGACACGGAGCTGGAGCCGGCGCGGCCGGCCATCATTCGGCGGGCTTCAGCGATCGCCGACTACACCGACACCAACGTCTTCGCCCCCGAGGTGGACGACAATGGAGTCGCCCAGCCGGAAGATTGGTTCGGGATGGACCTGGCGTACGGCGAGGACTCGGCAGAGGAGATCGACTCCAGCGACGAGGGCGAAGAGAGGAGGAGGAGGGTGAAGACGCCGAGCCGGCTGGCGGAGTAGCCGGCCAGCCTGACCGCGCCTCCAGCACTACGTCGCGTGCGAGTGCGTCTCCTGCCGCGGGAGGTGGTCAAGCCGGGACCAGCTAGGCGGCCACTCCTACAGCCGGCGAGGCCGCCTTCACCGACCAGCTCGGCCTTCCTGTCGCGCCTTAGTCTTCTTTCTTTTCTTTTCCTGTCTTGTTACTTTTGAACAATGTTTGGTTAAGTCTGCACAATTCCACACACTGGGTGTATTCAAACTCAAGTCTGTTGCCAGCCTTTGGGCGGCTTTATGTATATAAGTTATGCAATCGGTCTTTCCTTGTACTTTTGCTTTTTGTCCTTCTGCTTTTTTCCTTTGCCGCCCTCCCTTGGTTGCCGCCTCCCTAGTCAAACAGTTGCTCTGCAATCTGTAGCCGGGGAGTGCCTGGCCGATTGGGGAGGGGGAAGTACTTTTAGCTTTGCCGGACTTAAGCTAAGTTTTTTAGGAAGCCGGCTAGCCGGCTGCTTTGACAGCCGGCAGGCATGTTTGGAGGCCGTCTCTTTACTATATAGGTTAGTTGTTCCTTAGCCGTTTTTCGTGTGGGCGTCCTTTCTGTCTTCTCTCTTGCTAGTCGGACAGTCAGTTCTTTGAGCTGCGACTTTCAGCAAGAGAGGACTTGGGAGCCGGCGCACTACTTTGCTGACTTCGGGAAGAACTTTGAATATAGCTCAAGGTGGCCAGTCCTCGGGCAGACTAGTCGGACCCGGTGCCGGACAAGAATTCAAAATGTAATAATACATTCATGGATATGATACTCGTCATTCATAGATAAACAAAAAGGCAGTCCCCGAGTACTGTTCGGGGGGCCTGTTGGTTTGTACTTAATACAAAAAGGGGTAGCGTGATACATACTGCTTTTCAGCTGTAAAACCGTCTTAGGAGGTTTGCGTTCCATGGTCGCTCCGACTCCTTGCCGGAGTCGTCTCTCTTGCGTGCTCTTGGTTTTTGCGCGTCGATCAAGTAGTAGGAGTCGTTGCCGAGTGCCTTGCTGACGACGAAAGGGCCTTCCCAAGGGGCCGAGAGCTTGTGCTGGCCGGCTGTTCGCTGGATCAGCCGGAGCACAAGGTCGCCCTCTTGGAAGGATCTTGGCTTGACCTTGCGGTTGTAGTAGCGGCGCAGGCCTTGTTGGTAGATGGCGGACCGGCTGAGGGCTAACAGCCGGCCTTCTTCCAGTAGGTCGACGCCGTCTTCTCTTGCTTCTTTGGCTTCCTCCTTCGTGTACATGGTGATCCGAGGCGAGTCGAACTCGATGTCTGTTGGGATGACAGCCTCGGCACCGTACACAAGGAAGAATGGAGTGAAGCCGGTTGACTTGTTGGGTGTAGTGCGCAGACTCCAGAGGACAGCCGGCAGCTCTTCGAGCCAGCAACCGGCCGATCGCTCCAGTGGTACAACCAGTCGGGGCTTGATGCCGGAGAGGATAAGTCCATTTGCTCGCTCGACCTGGCCGTTTGACTGCGGGTGGGCAACGGACGCTAAGTCTAGTCGGATGCCCTGCGTCGCGCAGAAACGTGCCAGTGCGCCTTTGGTGAAGTTCGTGCCGTTGTCGGTGATGATGCTGTGCGGCACGCCGTACCGAGTAGTGATGTCGGTGATGAACGTCACGGCAGTCGGCCCGTTCAGCTTCTTACTTGGCTTGGCTTCGATCCACTTTGTGAACTTGTCCACCGCAACGAGTAGATGTTTCATGCCACCGCGGGCTGTCTTGAAAGGGCCCACCATGTCCAGTCCCCAGACGGCAAAAGGCCAAGTGAGGGGAATGGTCTTGAGGGCAGAAGCCTGCAGGTGTTGTTTGGAACTGAAGACTTGACATCCTCTGCAGCTCTTGACTATTTCTTTAGCATCCTCCAAGGCAGTCGGCCAGAAGAACCCGTGGCGGAAAGCCTTGGCCACGAGGGATCTTGAGGCGGCGTGATGGCCGCATTCGCCTTGGTGGATGTCTTTGAGGATTGCCACTCCTTTTTCTGGCTCGACGCAACGCTGGAAGACTCCAGTGACGCTGCGCTTCACAAGCTCCCTGTTGATTATTGTGTATGCTGCGGCTCATCGTTGCACTAGTCTTGCTGAGATCTCATCAGCCGGCAGCTCTCTGCTGACTAGGAACTTGAGGATGGGCTGGGCCCATGAGGGAGCTGTGACTTCTTCTGCTGTTAATGTGGCCACCATGACTCGGGTGGGTGGGTTGGGTGTTGCATTGGAGTCGACCACCGCTTCTTGTGTCGTTGCAGTCCCCGGGCCGACTGCTGCAGTCCCCGGGCCAGGTTCTGAAGTCCCTGGGCCGGGTGCGACTACGTCAGTCCACGGGGCAGTCGTCGAAGTCCCCGTGCCGCCTGCGGGATTTCTTGAGCCGGATCCGGCTGTTTCTGGCGCAGGCGGTACGAAGATGGAATCCGACTCTAGAGACGGCTTGATGGACGGCTTGAGGAGGCGCTGGAGGGAGACGCCAGTCGGTATGGCTTGTCGGGTGGAGCCGATCCGTGCTAGGGCATCTGCTTGGTCGTTGTCGGCCCTTGGCACGTGAAGGAACTCGCACCCTTCGAAGTATCCGCTCATCTGCTGGACGAGGAAACGGTAGCTCGCCATGTTTGCGTCCTTGGCGTCCCAGTCGCCAGATGATTGCTGGACCACCAAGTCTGAGTCGCTGTAGCACAGGATCCAGCGTATGCCGAGTTCTTTGGCTAGCCGGAGCCCATGTACGAGCGCCTCGTACTCGGCCACGTTGTTGGAGGCGGCGAAGTGCATCTGCAGCGTGTACTTGAGCTTGTCGCCTTTGGGAGAGGTGAGGACGATGCCAGCTCCCAAGCCGGTGCGCATCTTGGACCCGTCAAAGTGCATCCGCCAATGGGTAGAGTCGGGAGCCGGCGGTAAGTACTGGGTCTCGGCCCAGTCGACGAGGAAGTCGGCCAATGCTTGCGACTTGATGGCGGTGCGGGGTTGATAGAAAATCGTGTAGGGCGCTAAGGCAATGGCCCATTTGGCCACCCGGCCGGATGCATCCCGGCTGCCTATGATCTCGGCGAGCGGGGCAGTGCACACGACCGTGATGGGGTGCTCTTGGAAGTAGGGCTTCAATTTCTTGGCAGCGAAGTACACCCCATAGCACATCTTCTGGTAGTGCGGGTAGTTTTGCTTTGAGCTGGACAGTACTTCGCTGAGATAGTAGACCGGCCTCTGGACCAGCTGGGCTCGGCCTTCCTCCGGGCGCTGGACCACAACAACAGTGCTGACGACTCGGCTTGTCGCGGCGATGTAGAGGAGCATGGGCTCCTTCTCAGTCGGCGCAGCCAGGACAGGCGGAGTGGTCAACATTTTCTTCAACTCATGGAAGGCTTGGTCGGCTTGATCATTCCACTCAAAGTGAGTGGACTTCTTCATTAGTCGGTACAGGGGGAGAGCCTTCTCTCCTAGTCGGCTGATAAAACGGTTCAGGGAGGCTAAGCGGCCAGTGAACTTCTGCACATCTCGCAGCTTGCTGGGAATCTCCATCCTCTCGATGGCCTTGATCTTGACAGGGTTCACTCAATGCCGCGTTCGGAGACCAGGAAGCCTAGCAGCTGGCCGGCTGGTACTCCGAACACGCACTTCTCGGGGTTGAGCTTGATCTGGAATCGGCGCAAGTTGGCAAATGTTTCTTTCAGGTCTTCCAGCAAGGTACCGCGCTTCTCTGTCTTCACCACAATGTCGTCTACGTAGACGTGGGCATTTCTGCCGAGTTGTTTCAAGAGACATTTCTGCATGCAACGCTGAAAAGTGGCACCGGCATTTCTCAAGCCGAATGTCATTGTCAGGTAGCAGAAAGCTCCAAAGGGTGTGATGAAGGCAGTCTTCAGGCGGTCAGCCGGGTCCAACTTGATCTGATGATACCCTGAGTATGCATCCAAAAAACTTAACAGCTCGCATCCGGCTGTGGAGTCTATCACTTGGTTAATCCGTGGCAAAGCAAACGGATCCTTTGGGCAGGCCTTGTTCAAACTTGTGTAGTCTATACACATGCGCCACTTGTTATTCTTCTTCAAAACCAGAACTGGATTGGCAAGCCATTCTGGAAAGAACACTTCCATGATGAAGCCGGCTGCAAGGAGCCGGGCTATCTCTTCTCCCACGATTCTTCGCTTCTCTTCTGATAGTCGGCGGAGGGGTTGCTTGACCGGCTTCGCATCAGCTCGGACATGTAATTTGTGCTCGGCGAAATCCTTCGGGACACCCCGCATGTCCTTTGGGGACCATGCAAAGATGTCTCGATTCTCACGGAGGAAGTCGACGAGCTCGCCTTCCTATTTACTGTCCAAGTTCGCCCCAATCACGGCGAACCTCTCCGGGTGATCCGGGTCTAGAGGTATCTTCTTCGTCTCTTTTGCAGGCTGGAAGGAGCCCTGCGCATCACAGTCCTTGGGGTTGGGGGACAAGGCCGGCTGCTTGCCGGCCATGGCCACAACCCGTTCCAACATCTTCTTCTCTTCTGCCACCACGAGGGACTCGGCCAGCCGGCTGCTGGCCATGGCACACTAGATGGACTTCTTGTAGTCGTCGGCTACCGTGATGATCCCCTTCGAGCTCGGCATCTTCATCTTCAGGTAGGCATAGTGGGGCATAGCCATGAACTTGGCCAAAGCAGGTCGGCCAAGTAGTGCATGATAGGGGCTCTCCAAATCCACCACCTCGAACCATATTGCTTCCCGGCGAAAGTGATCTTTGTCTCCGAAGAGAACATCCATCTTGATCTTGCCGATTGGAGAGCAAGATAGGCCAGGTACGATACCATGGAAGACGGTGCGGCTCGGCATGAGCTGCTTCGCTTTGATGTTCAGCTTGTCCATGGTATCGCGGTACAGTATGTTGATACTGCTTCCGCCGTCTATCAGGACGCGGGAAAATCTGGCAACTCGCCTCTCCGTCGCAAGGGTGACGTCCAAGACCATAGCATAGGAGCCAGGCGAAGGCATCACCTCTGGGTGGTCGGCCTGGCTCCAGCTGATGGGCTTTTCCGACCAGTGCATGAACTCGGCGGTGCTAGAGACGACTGCGTTTACTTCTTGGTGCTGCCGGCGTCGGCTTCGCTTGTCGTCGACTTGACTTGTGAAGACGACGTAGGCGTCGTGCGCTTCGGGGAACTCGTCTTGGATGGCGCCGACTGCCGGCCGGGCCGCCGGCTGCTGGGGAGCTGGAGGCGGCGGGCCGGGAGGCGGAGGCGGCACCATCCCTTCGCCCTTGGTGATGCGGGTGAGCCAGTGGCATTTCCGTGTCGTATGGTTGGACGGCTTCGCGCCGCTGTGGAACTTGCAGGGAGCATCGAGTGCTTGTTCGTAGGAGAAAGACGGCTGCCAAGGCGGCCGGCCACCCTTCTTCTTGGGAGCGGGCCGCTCTTCGGGCTGCTCGTCTTCAATGGTGGCCACCTGCCGACTGGAGGAAGTCGGCATGGGGCCCTTGCGCTTGTGGTCGTTCTGGTAGGGGCGCCGGTTAGGGTCGCCAGCCGGCGTCTTGGGAGCCGGAGCAATTACCTTCCCCGAGGCGTCCACTCGGAGCTCAGTCTTCATGGAGGAGTCGGCAGTGGCATACTTGTCGGCGGTGATTAGCAACTCATCGAGGGTAGCCGGCTCATCGCAGAGGAGTCGGTGCTTGAGGAGGGTGCCCTCTCGGCACCCGGCAGTGAAATACTCGATGGCCTGGACCTCGTGCACTCCCTCGCAGGAGTTGCGGAGCTCGGCCCATCGCGTGAGGTAGTCGCGGGTCGACTCGTTGGGCCCTTGGACGCAGAGGGAGAGCTGGCGAGGCTTGGGAGGCCGCTTGTAGGTGCTGGTGAAGTTGCGGACGTAAACTTCGGTGAAGTCCAGCCAGCTGTTGATGCTGTAGGGCTTGAGGCTGTTGAGCCATGTGCGCGCTGTGCCTTGCAGCATCAAGGGGACGTACTTCACGGCGACGCGCCGATTGCCGTTGGCGATGCTGACGGCTGTGGAGTAGTCGATGAGCCAATCTTCCGGCTTCACCGAGCCGTTGTACTTGGGCGTGTCTCTGGGGAGCGAGAACCCCTTGGGGAAGGGCTCGTCGCGGATGCGGGGGCCAAAGTATGGCGGGCCGACATCGTCTTCTTCTTCTAGCGCCAAGGATCGAGCAAGGCGATCGATCCTGTGGCGGGCGTCGTTTTCGCCGACTCCTTCTCGGCGGCCGAGTCGGTCGCCAAGAGTCGGATGGGTGACAGGCGGTGGAGTGAGGCGTCTTTCTCTTCGAGGCGGGGGAGGAGGCAGGTTTCCCTGGTGCTCTACAGCTCGAGGGCGGCCATCCGCGTCGCGCTCGATGGTAATGCGAGTCCGGCTGCGGCTGGCAGCCGGATCCTTGTCTTTCTTCTAGCGCGCGCCGCTCGCAGTCGGCGAGCGGGACGTCGCGGCGTGCTCCCGGCGCGGGGATGGCTATCAGCTCGGGCGCCGGCTTCGTGCCGTTCTGCAGCCGCGTCGATCAGCTGCTGGATCCGTCTTGTCATGTAGGGGAGCTCGTCGGCTCCCAGCCCATTGAGCTCCTCTGCAGCCGCCTGAGCGGCTCGCAGATTCTCGAGCGGGGTGGCGTAGACAGGGCGATCTGTGCCCAGCATGCTGGCAACGGCTGCGCCGCGCTTCTGGACGAAGCCGGCTCGGCTCGGGCCGCTAGGCGGCGGCGTCCCGAAGGCGGCGCGGTCGACTTCGCGCTGGTGGGCCTCGGTGAGGCGTCTCATCGAGGCTATCTTCTTGCCCTCCGTGATGAGGGCAAGGCGGCGTGCCTCCAGGGTCTCGGCATCGGCGTCGGCCGGGATGGGGACGGAGAGGTCGTGCATCGCCGCTTGCTGAGCGTCGCGGGCGTTCTCGCCCGAGTTGGAGACGTGGCTGATGACCAGCACTTCAGTGACAGCGCTGCTGCCGCTGTCAGCTCGAGGGAGGGGGTCGTCGAAGACCACCACGTCTGAGGGGTAGGCGTCGAGCGACGCGGTGTCGGAGTCGATGAGCATCGGGTCAGTGGAGCCGACCGACTCCATGTCCGCAGTGGGCTCGTTGGAGACGTGAAGTTGGTCGAGGAGGCTGACGAGGCGGCTTTCGGGGTAGTCGGTGCCTGCGTCGGACGCAGGCTCGTCGGAGATGCGAGTCTCGCCGAGCAGATCGGTGAGGCGGCTCGCTGCGCAGGCGTCGTCGACGCCTTGCAGCGCGTCGGGGCAAACGCCATCGGGCGCAGCAGGCTGGCTGCGCTCGCGGGGAAGGAAGAGGGTTCCCGTCCAGAACAGGTCTCCGGACGACGGTGCACCTGGCCCCACGGTGGGCGCCAAATGTCGGGTGGTTGGTGCGACATATGCCAAGGGATGGCTTATCATTGTGGGAGCCAATAAAACGTCGCCGGTGCCAAGAAACGGGATGAGGCGAAGACATGCACGCCGGCGAATCTTACCCAGGTTCGGGGCTCTCCGAGGAGATAACACCCCTAGTCCTGCTCTGTGGGGTCTCCGCATGATCACTAGATCGATAAGGGGTAGCTACAATCGCTCCTAGAGCTGTTGAGATCAAGGGAGAAGAAGAACAAGGCTAGCTCTTGCTTCTCTCTATCTATGGTGTGTGTGCTATGCGTGGGTGTTAACCTAGAAGCCAACCCTTTGCATGGGTGCTCCGGGGGGGTTATATAGGCCTACCCCCCCGGGGTACAATGGTAATCCGACTGGGAACTGGTCCCAGCCGTCAGTGTCTACGCTCGTCGGCTTCTCCGCCGGCTGCTGGGTCCCGCCGGCTGGTGGGTCCTGCCGGCTGCCGGCTACTTGGTCGACAGGCCGGTCCCACCGCCTAGGGTTTTGTCGGCGGCTGCTTACTGTAGCCGTGCCTCTGATGATGAGGGCTTTGTCGAGGTGAGCGTGGCTACAGTGGGCCGCCTCGGGGGCTATCACTGTAGCCTCACCTCGTCTTGTCTCCTTAATGGGGCTCCTGCTTCGAGGAAGGGAGTAGCCGGCTTCTAGAGGCCGGCTATACTCTTGGCCGACTAGGAAAAGCCGGGCCGCCTTCACGCTTCTCTCTGGCTGAAGGGGCCCGCAGTCCTTGGGCCGTACAGGAGTGGGTCATGGATGATGTCGAGGCTAGCGTGGCTACAGTGCCGAGCCGCACGGGAGACGTCCCTCCCGTACGGCCTCCTGTAGCCATGCCCGCCTCGGGCTTAGGGGGTCATGGGCCGCACTGTGGCCACACCCGGTCACGTCGCCGTTATGGAGGGGTGGTTGTGATCTTGGCCGGCCCCTAGGAGTCGGCGTCCTTCCTGGTCGGCTTCTTGGAGTCGGCCACCCCATAGTCGTCCTGGGGAGGAGTCGGTGAGGCTGGGTCGCCTTCCGGGAGTCGGCTTTAGTGGTAGCCGGCCGGGGAAGGTATCCCAAATGCTTGGAGTGCTTGAAGGCCCAAAGGCCTGATAAATTTTCTGAAGAGCCAGGGGTAGTCGGTTAGGCTACCCGTGGCCATTTACTCCGACAGGAGGGCACCGCTAGAACACAGAACATTGATTCCTAGCCGTGTGGGGCGCCCCCCTCCATGGTTTACACCCCCGGTCATATTCTCGTAGTGCTTAGGCGAAGCCCTGCGCGGATCACTTCACCATCACCGTTACCATGCCGTCGTGCTGACGGAACTTATCTACTTCCTCGACACTTTTCTGGATCAAGAGTTCGAGGGACGTCATCGAGCTGAACATGTGCAGAACTTGGAGGTGTCGTACGTTCGGTGCTTGATCGGTCGGAACGAGAAGAAGTTTGACTACATCAACCGCATTGTCAAACGCTTTCGCTTTCGGTCTACGAGGGTACATAGACACACTCTCCCCCTCTCGTTGCTATGCATCTCCTAGATAGATCTTGCGTGAGCGTAGGATTTTTTTGAAATTTCATGCTACGTTTCCCAACAAGACAAGCCTACCGTTGGGGAGGCAATGGTTGTATCTCTGGTTAGGGTTTGGTGCCCTGAGGGTCTGGACAGCAAGGATCTCAGCGATAACATCTTTTTATTCAATTTTCATCAGCAATCTAGGAAGCGGAAGGCGCTGGAGGAGGGACCTTGGGAGTTTGGCAAGTCATTGTTGGTCGTGGAAGACTGCATTCCCACAAGAATAGTCAAGGAGTATGAGTTCAGGTGGAGCCCTATATGGGTGTGAGTCTTTGATCTCCCTCTTGGTATGATGTGTAGAGAGGCATGAGAGGGTATATGGAATTTTATTGGCAAGGCAATGGAGGTGGATGTTGGTTCTGATGGAAGGGCGGTGGGCAGATATATCTCCGAGTGAAGACAAGGATTGATATAAGGGAGCCACTGATGCGAGGGTTTATGCGTGCTGGGGAGGAAGAGGAAAAAGAAGCTATGAAGAAACTGAAAAAATAGGAAGAGGAAGATGATGAGTTGTGGTGCCGCTTTGAGTATGAGTTCTTGTCGGACTTTTGTTGCATATGTGCTCCTGGATCACATTGACAAAGACTGCGGTATCGAGTTGGTTAAGGGAGAGGGGCAACAAGTGGGCTCATGGTTTAGAGCATATATCACGAGGAGAGGGTGGGCTCAGGTAGTAGAGGAAGCTGGGGGTGGTAGGAGTATGGGGGATGGAATAAATAGTTCAAGCTTCAGATCATACAGCCTGGGCGCTAATAAAAGCAGATCAGTGAGTGATAGTGAGAATTGGAGGAGGCAAAGTCATAGTGACTCGAACCAAAGTAAGATAAGAAGTGCTCGCGATGAAGAGGTCACCAGCCCGCTGAAGAAATTGCAAGAGGCGACAACATAAAACAAAGGTGATGCATGGTGGGTCGCCGCCCAAGAAGGCCTTGGTGTTTGTGGGTGATGTATCTGAAAATAAAGGGGGTAGCATTGTAGCTGCTACGTCTATGCAAAAACAGAGTGAAGGGGGGGGGTCAGGTGATCCTATGGTAATTGTGCACATAGAGGTGAATGAAAAAAGTTGTTGGAAATATGCCCTAGTGGCAATAATAAAGATGTTATTATCATGTTTCCCGTTCATGATAAATGTTTATTATCCATGCTAGAATTGTATTGACCGGAAACTTAAATACATGTGTGGATACATAAACAACATCATATCCCTAGTAAGCCTCTACTAGACTAGCATGTTGATCAAAGATGGTTAAGGTTTCATAACCATAGACATGAGTTTTCATTTGATAACGGGGTCACATCCTTAGGAGAATGATGTGATGGATAGACCCATCCGTAAGCTTAGAATCAGATCGTAACACTTAGTTTATTAGCTACAACTTTCTTCATGTCAAGTATCTGCTTCTTAGACCATGAGATCATGCTACTCCCAAATACCGGAAGAATGCTTTGTGGGTTATCAAACGTCACTTCGTAACTGGGTGATCATAAAGGTGCTCTACAGGTATCTCGAAAAGTGTTTGTTGGGTTGCATGGATCGAGACTGGGATTTGTCACTCTGTGTGACGGAGAGATATATGTAGGCCCTCTCGGTAATACAACATCGTAAATAGCTTGCAAGCATGTGTCAATGAGTTTGATCACGGGGATCTTTTTTTACAGAACGAGTAAGGAGACTTGCTGGTAACGAGATTGAACTAGGTATGGAGATACCGATGATCGAATCTCGGACAAGCAACATATCGCCGGACAAAGGGAGTTGCATACGGGATTAACTGAATCCTCGACATCGTGGTTCAACCGATAAAGATCTACCAATATGGGCATCCATGTTCCACTATTAATTATTGGTCGGAGAAGAGTCTCGTCATGTCTGCATGTTCCCGAACACGTAGGGTTACACAGTTAACATTTGGTAGCGTTAGGGAAGTATTGAGATATTAATATGGTGAAGTCCAAAAGTAGTTCAGAGTAGCGGATGGGATCCGGGACATCACGAGGAGCTTCGGAGGTAAAGATTTATATATAGAAAGTTGTTGTCGGGGTTCCGGAAGAAGTTCGATTTTTTCCAATATTATACCGGGAAGCTTCAAGAAAGTTTCGGAGGGTTCCAGAAGTCCACCAGGGGTTCCACCACGTTCATTAGGCTAGCATGGGTAGTAGGGGCGCACCAGCCCGCGCAGGGTATATCGACCAGCGCTACTACTACATTGTACCTGTATCGTGGGATTCTGACCCGTGCTACTACTTATTAACAGTAGCGCGGGCTACATATATTATTGGTCTACCTATAGGGTTTTCCCTAATAGTGGAAGGTGATGACTTGTTGTGTGATCATGCACAACACGATTGTGGAGACGAGGGTGAGGGTGTAAGTAATGTTGATTTTGACTTCATGGGAGAGACTCTTAACCTCCCACAAAAATACGTGGCTAAGTTTGAATTTTTTCTCAAGACACCTCAGAAAATTCGTGACTGAGAAATATATACACAATCTCACAATGATCCAGTAGAGCGTGCAGGTGCACCATGGAAACCAAATAGAAAACTATCTTTGGATAAATCGAATTGAATTGTGATATTGTGAACTATGTAATTTGAAAAGTCTATTTGAATTGTGATATTTATCTTTGAGTTTTTGTTATGCAGAAATAT
This sequence comes from Triticum aestivum, assembly GCF_018294505.1. Taxonomy (NCBI): domain Eukaryota; kingdom Viridiplantae; phylum Streptophyta; class Magnoliopsida; order Poales; family Poaceae; genus Triticum; species Triticum aestivum. The sequence goes on along the minus strand of NC_057799.1, from coordinate 448,083,066 downwards.
TTATCTTAAAATTATTTCAATGATAAATCTATATTGAAGTGGAAAAATTATCACCTAACAAGTAGTGTGTGTCCGCGGAGGATTAGATAAACACCTTTCGAGATGCCCTAAGTAGTTTACAATCATAGATTGAGATGGTTCCCGCCTAAGAACATGGCCAATGTCGATCAAAACTTGGTGCTAAGGCCAATTCTAATCGATCCCCTATCCGGCGTTAGAGGAGGATAAAATTCGATTTTACTCCTCTAACCGGCACCTAGCCAATCCCCTAAACCGAATAGAGAAGGATAATTTATCCTCCGCCGCTTATCCCGCCCCTATATTTGCTCGGCTACTACTACTTTGAGGAAAAAATCCCCTCCTCCGATGCCTCATCCACCCCACTCCCGCGCCACATCGACGCTGACGCCATCCTTCCCGCCCCTCGCAGGCCATCACCCGCCACCGCGGACACTCCGTAGGCTCTGCACCCGTCCTTGACCACCCGGATTTGTGCCTCTCTCGCACCGTCCCCGCACGCAGAATCGGTAGATCTGCGATTGCCACCGCCGCCGGATTTGACGCATCCGGACACTAGGGATTGCGCCTTCGTCATGGATTGGCCGGGTACCAAATCGCACAGCCCCGCTAACGCCTCTGCGCCGCATGTAGGTATGGCCTCCTCCTCTAGCCGCTTGGATCTCACTCGTCGGCGGTTCGCCGACAAAGACACGACTGGTTGTCGACCGGGCACGGCACTGGCGCAATAGCTCGTCGGCTCCCCGTTGCCGGTCATAAAGTGGGACGACTGCCCGCTACATGTGGTGCGACGAGTTTCGACCACGCCGGAACACCCCGGATGGGTGTTCTTCAAGTGCAAAAAAGATGGGGTGAGTGCGAGTTTTGATTCGGTTGTTTATCGGATTTGGTGCAATTTGTAGCTCATTGTTTGCTCAAATTTCTGTGTAGGATGGATGCAAGATGTGGTTTTGGGAAGAAGATTACATCGATCTATTGATAGCGCGGAATTTGATAGATGTCCATGCACTCGTTGCTAAAGTAGAGACTAGAGATCAGATCAGATGCGACGCAATATCGAATTCTTCATAACCAAAAAAGGAAAAAATAGTGTGCAAGCTTGAGAAATCAATAGAGAGAATCAACAATGAAGACATAAAGAAAATATTAATACAATTAGTGGAGCGGTTTTTTAACCTATTTGTGAGAAAGCGTGAAAAGAGCGACTTTAATTCTGGATTTCAACAATAAGAAATAAGAAATAATTTTATGAATTGTACAAACAAATTCGAATTAGCCAATAAATTAGCTATCGTCTTTTCAATATGAAAGTTGGATATCTATTAAAGTGTCTAATTGTGGTTCTTATTTTCTTTGATTTAGTTCTCGCAGCGAAGAATGGTGAATTATGTAGTCCAATGTACCAAGTTTTAGCAATTTTCTTAGAACCAACGACACATTGTTCATGCTCTCCTCTAATGATCCAGAGTTCCTGTCTCTGCAATCAACAGTCATTCGCCCTCATATCATTGTACCATGCCATCGACTCAACGGCACTGATCCTCCCCGGCCCCGGAGAAGCCGGGGAAACCATGTGTGCACAGCTGGTGCAAGCACCACACACGTAACTACTTTAATGCTCTCGTTCGTGTGGGCTGCAACCTTTTACGTATTTTCAGCAGCCGATGGAGTATTTAAACCACAGGCAAAGTTGTGCATGTCAACCAAAGATTAATTGGCCGGACTCATCGGTTGGTCGTGCAACACTAAAAAATGAGAGCATGTTGCACACTTGCATGGAGACGACCAGATCCGGGCACAAAGGCAAACTAGCGAACCATGACTTTATCCCTTGTTTGCTGCTGATCTGGAATGCGCAACAAAAAAAAATGCTGATCTGGAATGGGATAGTCTCTCCAACGGCTGTTTGACTTTGAATAACGTATTGCCAATAATCCTTTCTTGGGAAAATGGTTCATATATATTATCAAACTTCATGAAAAGTACAAAGCACTCCAAACATAATAAAAATTGAAGTACATCAAGATTCCAAGACCACCGAACGACCGCTACTGTCGTCAGAACGAGCCGCTGTTCCCACTCCCCTAATCTTTTGCATTCATCCATATTATTTACGAGGTATAAAAGTATAGAGAAGAGAATTTGGTTAGTGAAAGAAAGGATCCTAAACAAAGACAATTTGAGCAAAAAAAAAGTTGGAAAGGCATCACAAATTGTGAGTTCTAGTGCTGATGAAAATACATGTCATTTTACTTTACCTGCTTGGTGGCTCAATTCCTTTGGAACGTAATTAGGGGCGCGTTGGGTACCCAAAAATACACCCGTCTTCCTTTGACCTTTGTCAGAATTGATTGTCAACACACAAAGGCAAAGATCGATCTGCTGTTTCTATTGGATGTCAAGTTCAAACTTAAAGCAAAATATGCATGAAAACAAGTGCAATCAAGTTTAAATGGATATGGCAATAAGAAATTTACATACCATTAGAACGTCCCTGAATTAGTTTTCTTATTTGAAACGTACATTGCTTTGCTCTTTAGTCCTTCGGCTGTTTGGCAACATTTCACTCTTCAGCAGCTCACCCATTTGCGATCGTCACATTGGGGTTGTCCAGATGCATCATTGTACCAGCACGAGAAGAGTAGCAGTAGTGATGGTGTGCATATAAGCAACAAGCCACCGACAATGAACGGTGACGTGCAACACGGCATGAGCCCGAGATGACGAGAAGGGTAACAACATCGGTGGCCTGGAGCTGCAGCAATAAGCTTCCGACACGGTTCGCAGCCGAAGCTTTGATGGAGAAGTTGAGAAGGGGAGAAGCTGATTTGGGTATCCCATTTCAAAATCCACATGACCTGGCTTCCCCCTCAGCCAAAAACACTGTTTTGACGTTTAGTGAGAAGTTTAGCACGAAATGATTCTAGTTGAAAATCACTTCATGATTTGACTTTTTTCTACGGCCAACCACTAAAAGGTCATATCGTGAAATAATTTTCAACTGGGGTTACTTTGTGCTAAACTTTCTACTAAAGGCCAAAACAGTGATTTTGATCCGCACGGCGCGGTCCGCGGCGTACTCTCTCTACCAGTCCACCATACTCCCAGGGGCAGCCTGGTAATTACGCCACCGCCGCGGAGAGAGAAAGGGAGGGGACTGACTGACTATTTCTTTTACTCTCGCCACGACTGTACACGGGCGGCCATGGCAGAAGCAGGGCCGAAGTTTCTCCCCCATTTGGCCGTCGGTCTCCGCCTATATATACCCCGCCCGCACGCGCCTCCTTTCCTGGCCAGACGGAGTCCAGACGTGGCGGTTTGACTTTCTGACCTCGGAACCGATCGAAGGCGCCTTCCGTGGGAGAATTCCCGGACGATTCTTGGAGAAGAAACCGCGGATTCAGGGCCGGCAGAGGAGAGCGCGCCTCGCCGTTGCTAGGATTTTTGCTCCCGCTCTCGCTCCGATCGAGGAGGTAATCCCCGCTGCTCGTCGCTCCTCTTAGTTCAATTTGGTAGAGGACCGGTGGGGATTCCGTTGCTGTTCTTCGGTTGTTCGTCTCGCGGCGTGATCTGACGGAAATTTGGTGAGATGTCGCTGCGTTTAGTGGGTTTCAGTTCCGGGGATTTGGATGCTGAAGAGCTCTGTGCCCCCCGTCTTTGGATGACGACCTCTCTGATGTGCGTTTTAGCCATAAACAAATTGTAGTTTTGGCTTTGCTAGCCAAAGCATTTCTTTAGGTTGCGTCTGCGGTTCAGGGGTCTAGCGATCTGTCAGGGCTCTGTGCTTGAGCTGTACTGGTAATCTTGCCGTCCCCGGAAGCTGAATCTGGATAGATTTGGTTCTGCTGCTGTACTAGTACAAAATCTCAATTCTGGACCAAAGAAGTGGCGCAGAGGAGCTAGCGTGGGTCACTGTTATTGATTTCGTACTTGCAGTCCACCCTTGCGGGCGGCTTGTTTTATTCCCCCATGGTCCACACTAGAGTCGATTTCCAGATTTTTGCTACAACCCATGTACTAGTGTTCTGCCCACACTCGACTTTTGGGGAGCACTTTTATGGATTTGGAAGTGGCACGCCTCAAACCTTTAGGATTTTTATCTCTGAAGAAAGGTGTGGAAACTTGGCTGCAGAATAGAGAAAGTTCCATTTTGTTGGTTTACCTATTCTCATTTGAGAGTAGGGATCGATGGTCCTTGAATAGTTTGGAGCCCCAAAGATCTCGATCCATTAGTTAGTACATGGATGGGGCTTCTTTTTTGTTGGAAACAAAGAGTTATGTTTTTTCACATGATTTCCGTTTTAATGTAGCCAATTGTCTATTCTTCTGTCAAGGCATAACTTAATTTCAATACTTTTTTATACAGAACTTTATTAACTACTGAAGATAACTGGTAGCAGCATAGCGGAATGAAGGCACCATCGCTGCTTGTTCAGTGTTTCCCTGGCTTGCTTCCAAGCAAGGCCACTAGTTGTGTGCCGATTATATCAGAGAGGGATCTGCATCTACCATCACCAGCTGTTGAACTAATCCCTTCAAAGGTAATACTTGTTTGATCGTTCATACATGGAACCCCAAATGGCTATGCTATTTGTGTTCAAAGAGGGTCTTCTGAACTATTGATGGTAAAATAAAGTATGCCTTGAATCTTTTTCAGAGTGCTCATCCTTACAAATATGCTGGAGAGAAGGTCGATGTCCAAGGTCTTGATGTTTTCAAGGTGAATAGCTCATGCAAATTCCCTAGTATTCTCCCGGCACTAAATTTCAAATCATTCTGCTAGTAATTACTCAAACATTTAAATTATTGATTCTAAATTTTAATGCATGTCTTTTTTTTTTGGTTCAGGGGAAGGTCAGTGTAGCAGATATGATAGCCTTTTCCCCTTCTGAAGTAGCATCATCAAAGCATGATGGTAAGTTGACCACTACATATGCAATATTTCCTCCTTTATGAATATATTTTTAAATGGAAAGCTTATTCATTATTGTGTTTCTTTTCTCAGGTAGTCTCAAATATTGGGAGAGTTCCATCACTATCGTGAATATTATTAAGAATGAGATCCGTGATGGGCAGCTGAGCTTCAGGGGCAAGCGAGTTCTAGAGGTAATTTCCCATTCTACAGATTTCATCTAAATGGTGCTCTGCTTTCTTACTAGGTGTCTGGTCCTGATTTTGCTTCCATAGAAGCAGAGTGTGTGCCACATGGTCTGGTATCCTGCATAAGACTAGTGTTAGGTGCTTAGGTTATTTCGTTTTTTAGGGAAAAGTTATTTTGAGCTTGATATCTATGTACTCAAGGGAGCTGCTAAATTCAGTGTCAACTATGCCTACTACCCTAGCAGTCATATATTTTCATACAGGACTATCAGCCTGTACCTTTTTTATTTCTTAATGCTTTCATGAATCATTAATTTATTTTGGCAATTGGTGCAGCTTGGATGTGGATCTGGCCTTGCTGGGATTTTTGCCTGCTTGAAGGTGTGTCATCTCCCCATGGTTTATGGTGTTTGTCTAAATTATTAACTTATTGTTTTGATAATAAATTTACGGTTCCCTTCAATTTTGGAAAATGCATGTTTGTACTTTCTCTTGTCATACTTCACCAAGTGATGTACATGTGTATTGATTCTTGCTTAAATGCTACTACAGGGTGCATCTATAGTTCACTTCCAGGACACAAATGCAGAAACCATAAGATGCAGAACAATGCCCAATGTGCTTGCGAATCTTGAGCAGGCTCGGGACAGACAGAACAGACCATCAGAGAGCCCGGTTACACCATCCAGACAGTTGTTAGCTCCCGTTGTCCATTTCTATGCCGGGGAGTGGGATGAGCTCCCCACAATTCTCTCAGTTGTGCATCCACCTGCACAACCAACAAACCTTAGCTTCTCTGAGGATGATTTTATGGATGGCTGCAGTAGCCATGACGGAAGCAGTATAGTTGGTCAGGACCCCAGGCGATCGAGGAAGCTTTCTGGCAGCCGTGCATGGGAGAGGGCCAGCGAGACCGACCCAGCAGATGGAGGGTACGATGTAATTTTGATTTCTGAGATCCCTAATGCGGTGAACTCTCTAAGGAAGCTCTATGCCCTTATCACTAAGGTCAGTTTCTCCCATCATCACCTTCTCATGTGTCATATGTTTCCTCGTGCATGTAGCCGATGGAGCACAGTATGATTTACTTATTCCAAGTATTTAACTGTGCATGTTACGCTTGCAGTGCCTACGCCCTCCTTATGGAGTCTTGTATGTGGCTTCAAAGAAGAACTTGGTTGGCTCAAATGGCGGCGCAAGGCAGCTTAAAAGTTTGATGGAGGAGGAAGGTGTCCTTGGTGGTCACTTCTTGACTGAGATATCTGACCGGGAGATATGGAAGTTCTTTTTCAAGTAAACCGGCAAATGTTGGAACTGAAAAAGATGATCCTGGCCATAGTGTCGTATACAAGAAAAATTCATTTGTCTACTCGCAGCGCTGTACATACCGCGAAGCTTAGTTCGATTAATTCTTTGGTGATAGGTTCAAGTATGCGTCCCAGTTGTTAAACCTGCAAATGTGTTGGCATTTTAACCCTTTTGTAGATCTCCTATCTCCTAGGTGACTGTTGAGCTTTTGCATACCGAATCTATGGTGCTGGCATATCACAGCACGCTATCAGCAATATGTACAAATGGAAATGGTTACTGTACTTGCTTGTCGGTCTTACTTGAATCGTGTCTGTCGTGTCTTTGTTTTGAGAGCTTGTTCTTTCTTTAAGGTTGAAATATTTTATTATACCAGTAGTTCAGATTTAAGGAAGCACAATCTCAACAAAGGACTTATCATGCGCATGCATAATTAAGCGAGGGATCTGTTAGATTTGTTTCTCTAAGGAAATCTGTTAGCTACAGTACACCATAATGATTTGAGTTCATGTCAAGAAACCCGATCCTCTCATGAATGCTTTGAGTTTGTGTATCAGTGTAGTGTATGATAGTGTGAGTGTTGCGTGTGTTTGCCTTGAACTCTTGCTACATGTCAACAAAACAAATTTGGTAATATCTACCCTCACAAACTTTTTACTGCAATCACTGCCAGTAATAGAAGAGACTTTATTTCAACACATCATTGTTGTCGCCACCTCACCGATGCCACTTAGAAAATAGAACCTAAAAAAGAGACCTATTAAGACTGGAATTAACAAAAATGATTATTAACGAAGGATCCCTTTAGTTGCTGGGGATGGCATTTGCAAAAGTTTTTATGGCAAATTCTTCAAGCACACATGGCAATTTCTTTGGAAACATATATCAAATTCTCGCAAACAACGGATTTGTTGTGAAAATTGCCATGTCGCCTGAAGGAATTGCCTAACTTTCAACACATAAATTGCCGCAAAAAACGTTCATTTTGCTGTGCCCCTAGCGAATGTTCGCTGAATAACATTGTCCTTAACGAAAAGGATGGATCCCACTCATCTATCTGCTGACGGAGTCTCGAGAAAGAGAAGGAGGCGGCGGGGTGGAGGAGACACTGGGTGGCGGCTAGAGCAGAGGAAGGAAACGCTCAAGGTCTCGCCGCCTCTGCGCTGACTGGATCGAGATAGCAGTCTGGACCCCGGTCTCGACGCACGCAGCCCCTTCCAGTCCATCGCTCCATTCCACGTCAAAACCTCCTCCCCGGACTCGAGTCAGAGAAACCCCAACGCAGATCCCCTCCTCGTCAGACCATCCTCCCTCACCCGAAACATCCAGTCCGATCAATCCCGTCTCCCCGCCGGACCAAATCGCCGCCGCCGCGGCCACCCTCCTCTGGTCCGGCGCTGCCTCCGACGCGGCCGCGCGCGCTCCGCTCCGATGGGGCACAGCGCGAGGAAGAAGAAGAAGAAGGGCGGCGCCGGGCGCAAGGCGGCCAAGGACCACGCCGCGCAGCTCGAGGGCGACCAGACCGCGCTCACGGACGAGCTCACGGCGCTGTAAGCCCCCATTGCACCAGCCCCAGCCCCACCGATTTCGTGCTGCGCCCCTGTTCGGGTTTCCAGGTTTTCGGCAGTCTGCGAACCCAGTGTTGTTCAGCTGTCTCTGCTTGAATACTGGAGTAGTTTGATAGCATTTGTTTCTGCTTGAACCCAGTGTTTTTCAAATTTTCGCAATCTGCGAACCCAATGTTGTTCAGCTGTCTCTACCTGAATACCGTACTAGTTTCGTAGCATGTGGTGCACATTTCTCCGACCGGTGCCCTATGAGATTCTGGAGGTAGCATCACCTTTTGTTTTTGGAATTGGATTGCCATACTGACTGTCACAGATGGTTTACACTATGTGATGATCTTACGCTGTCTAATATGTTAGTAGTCTTTTGGAAACTACAAAGCTTGGGGTCCTGTAGAGTATTTGCTTATTGTTTATGTTTATGTGCCAAGTACTCCTAGATTGTCAAGTATGGTTTTATTGCTCTGTTCCTGATGACTCCATGGCGGGCGGTCCTGAGTATGTAGGTGCCTAACATTTTGTCTATCGCCAGCTCTGTTTGCTATAGCATACTTTTGGTACTTGTTCTAGCCTTTTTGTTCTCTGGTTGTTTTGTGATCGTTAAACTTGAATTATGGAATGTGGAGTATTATCCAACTGTTGGATACAGAACACCTGCGTGGACTGAATACTGACAAGTTATAATGCAAATTGTCAACCAGGGCACTAAAAAAAATTAGTCTGCCTTATTCTTATGTGTTTTGGTTATCTGATCTTAATGCCACCTTTTGGTATATCAATTAGGGCTGCAATTTTTCTCGAGGACTTCAAAATAACTTCACAATCACCTCACACCCGATTTAGCATATGTATCAGGTATTGTCTTATGTGAACCCAAACATACTTCTAAATGTATCACTATGTATTTGACCATCTAAAGTTTCTGCATCAATGAATAACATACAGGCCTTACTCTGATGGCATGGGCTTTGGAGATTTAAATGTTTCGGCTATTCTTGACGTAATGTAAGTCTTTTTGTTTAAGAGATGTTTCGTGTGTTTTGCACTTGATGACATCCGTCTTTTGATTACAATACAGTTGCTTTGCTGGTTACCCCCACAAGTGCCCGAAGTTGCGAATCATACCTGAGAAAAACTTGTGTAAAGAAGATGCTGATCGGCTACTTTCCCTTCTTTCTGACCAGGTATTTTGACTTCATCTGACTTTATTACCTATCACTTTGGTTAAATCCTTTGACAGAGGACAGTTGAGTGCCCACGCATTGCAATGGATCAAAATATATCATGACCAATTTAAAAAGTCGGAATTAGTTTTACAGCGAGGACCAGCTCAGGAGATAAGGTCATTAAAAGAAGATGGATAGGGTATGCTTATAGTTTGCTTAGGATTTTTGGTGGAGATGATTTATGTGGTGTGCTCATTCCTTGTGTGGTTTCTTAGCCACTCATCACCAATTTTCCCTTTAACTTCTGGGGGCAACAACTTAACTTTATGCAGTACAATTGACACATGACTCTAACGGCAACTAAATAACACAGCTAACCAAGCACACACTTACTAGCGGTATGAGCCTTGACAGTAAAAAATAGAGACCATAACAGCGACATGACCCTTAACAGTAATTAAATATAAGAAGCCTCATTCAAGTTTTGTGGCTTTATGAGCTTAAGCTTGTATTGTTATTCGGTTTGCCTCTAAATATCATTTTCATTGAACCATTGATAGTCCTGGAACTTCGGTGCTGCAAACGGTAAAGCTCGGCTTTGCATGAGCATCCTGTTGTTAGATGCTTGTGTTCAAACGGTAAAGCAGTTTATGTGCGTTCCTGGCAAGTAGTAGAGTAGCATCCGAAAGCTGAGTACCTTAGTAAGTTAGTAGTATCCCAGTGAAGAAAACCACTTTAATCTAGTTGCAAAGATAAAATTTCTGTCTCACTATTTTCTTATTAAGTCCAAGTTTTTCTAATCAGACAACGATGCGAAATGTGATAATTGCTTTTCCTTGGTATGTGCATATACTAAGCATCTTCGACTTGTCTGTTGGTGTTTGTTTTCAGGCAAACATTTATTCCCGAGAAGGGCGTGTTATGATTTTTGATTTGGTAGAGGCTGCCCAAGAATTCCTGTCAGCAATTGCTCCAGCTACTGATTCAACGACTACTGTAAGTCGATTTCATGGCATTCATTATAATACATAACATTGAGTTTGACATCCTTTTCATTGTTCTTGTATCCGGTGCATTGTCTATTTTTCATTATGACATTAATTTGCTTTCATATAAGATGGTCAAGATTGACCCTTAGAAAAAGATAATCAAGATTCATCCGTTTCCTGACCATTTGTGTTGACCTAAGTTTCCATTGATATCTTCTCTTCTCATGCTCCTTCGTGCTTGAGAAAGTAGACCAGTTGGCTTTTCTTGTTTAGTTTGGTCAGGTTTGCTGAAGTTGCATTTAACTTGGGATTATAGGTTATCTATCACCTTCACTGGTTGATGCTCTACTACAAATTCTTTGATATGCTACCCTTCTGCTTTTGACTCATTTGGTCAGCTAATTTCATCATGGTTACTTCACGTGTTACTTGGTAATTAGCGCACCATGTTTTATGATATATATATTGTGAGAACTTGTGGTAATGCTCTATTTCACATTCTGTGCAATCTTGAACTCATGCAAATAGCTCTTTTTTTAGAACGTGCAAACCACTGCATGTGTGTATAGTAGATATAAAGAAATGAGGTCTTAGAGACTGTACAAGCCATAGCAGAAAAAGAAGGACCATCAGACATACTCATGCAATAATAACTCTGTAAGGTACTTGATTAGTACAGTTTAAATATATAATCTATTGCCTCTGCTACACATTGCAATCTGGAATAACTGATCCTAGGATTTCATGTATGGGATTACTTGTTTTTCCACTTCATCACTGGATAACTTTATTTTGTTTATTTATCGAGCTTTAGCATAAGAAGCATATCTTAGGAGGCTTATTATCCTATATTGCAGGCTCCTCACTTAGGTTCAAATACAATACAGGAAGCAACTGACGCAGATGTGAAAGCTAGCCTTGACAGTGGTCCTTACCCTGGAATCTATTACATCTATAACTCATTCGATTTGTATAATCAACTATATGATGATAATAGTTGGCAAAGGCAAGGTTTCGATCCTACAACTGATAATGCCAAGAAAAATATTGGATCTCAAGTCAATTCAAATGTTAGAAGCAAGAGGAAAACAGTCAATGAGAAATCCCGTTTTTCAGCTGATAAGGTCAATGCTGCAAAAAGTTCATCTCAGGATAATGGTGAACAGCAGCATGCCATGAAGCATGGTGTTGTACGAGAGGTAGTTCCAAGTTTACCTGTTGTTGCAGAGGAAACTGATAATGACAGCAAAACTTTGTCCACAAGCAACGGAGGAGGTATGGCAGATACTCCAGAGAGGAGTTTCAGCAGTGCACATGAATCCGAGGTGATAAAACAGAACTTCTATAGGTTCTCGGTGCTTCACAGTTTTCCTTTTAATACATTATGACATATGGTTCACATATTCACAAAGAAAAGGAGTTGTTTATTTGAAGGACAGTCTGATTCGAGGAATGCTGTTCTGGAGAAAGAGAAAACTGTATAATAATGCGAGATTTTTAAGGAACTCTTTATGATCTAAGCTGTACATGAACATTCAAATTTTCTTTCATCCTACTTCTTTTCACGGCTTTGAATTATGTGTTATAATGTTTTGTTCTACTTATTTATGCTTTTCTGTTTGGTAAATTGATAGCACTAGCTTACATTTTCCACCAGGTGTCAATTTTTATTCCTAAAAAACAAATGTTTATTTGATGGTTTGCCTTTTTTGGGTGAAAACTAGATGGTTTGCTAGAAACTTCTGCAGTGCTGCTCCTACTTTATTACTTGTACTACCTTTCTGCTTACTTTTGAATGATCACATCTACACTGATATACTGAAACGAGTCATCCAGCATGCTGAATCTGACGGCATATTTGTTAATCCTCGTAGGACTCTGACCTTGCAGATGAAGGTTGGAATGATGAAGATTCTGCCCCAGACTCTGGCTCTTCAAATGCACCATCTCATGTTTCAGACATGTTTGATGATGCTTCGCAAAATAAGAGAAAGGATTTAATTCTGGTATTAGTTTCACATACATATTTGTTCCAGTGAGATTTTCTCATCCCGTTTTGAGCAGGATTTTCTCCTTGAGTAATGACCATGTTTGGTACCCTCATTAGGTACACTTGCTTCGGTTAGCCTGTGCATCAAAAGATTCTCTTTCAGCTGCTTTGCCAGTAATATCATCGGAGTTATGCAACATAGGGGTGTGTCAATCTAGTATAATAATTTATGTTTCCTTGTCGATTTCTCTTGACCACATTTCCCAGTTAGATGATTTACATGTTATTTTTCTGTTAACCAGGTTCTTTCTGAATGGGCTAAGCAATTAATTTCTGAATCTCCTGCTGTTTTTGGGGAAACTTTCGATCATGTTTTTGGGCAACAAATGGTATGCCACACCTGATACTGTTCTGCCAACTCATGATTTACTTCTACCAATACTGCTGTGGTGTTGAGCGTTTCTAATTGCTATTTGGCTTTCTGATGACATCAAACAGATATCTTCGGAGTGCTCTATATTTTGGAGGGCTGACAATTCATCGTCTAGGCCAAACTCCCGTTATTTGAATGATTTCGAAGAGCTCCGTTCACTTGGTGAGTGTCTTGCTTCCACTTGATACTGTTCTGCGTACTATGAATGGACAAATCATTTACCACACTCCTGGATAATTTGGATGTTGGATACGCACCAATTACTGTGTTCTGTACTATGCAATGAGGTTCTACTACATAATACTTTTTAAAAGTTTTAAACATGATTTAGTCCAAAAGGTAAGGAATTCATTAGAAGTTCTGACACTTACCGAGCTTGCTTATTATAGGCCTTAGGTCTTGGTTTCAGGTGCTTAATCTGCTCAACGTTTCACACTAAGTGACTAACATGAGTGGTGCTGGCTTGTTCTGTATTCACTTTTTCATTTGGTATGATAAGTAAGACAGTTATGCTAAGATGGTTGATAGTTGTATAAGTTATGTATTGATAATGTCTTATGTCCCCAAATGTTACTCATTATAGAGTGGATTAGTATGTATTAAATGTATGCACCTTATCATTCATTTTGTTGGGACGTGCTAACAAAATGAATGTATTTTCATGGATTGGCATAACTCCTAAGAAATCATTTGTGGCAGGTCAGGGGGGCTTTGGCCGTGTGGCATTGTGTAAAAACAAGCTCGATGGACGCCAATATGCTGTAAAGAAGATACGCCTCAAGGATAGAAGTCCTCAAGTGAATGAAAAGATTCTGAGGTTTGGATGTCCCTGATCTTGTTCTTTTAGTTGAGATGTGCTGTCTCTCTATCCTTTTCATGTACACATTTGCAATTTTACTTGCTAAATGGTGCATCTTTATTGCACCCAAGCACACCTGCTCCTGGAAAGAATAGTGACCATTTGCACTAAAAGGCATCAAATGTTAGTTTGTATTCTTGCACAAAAAATCGACAAGGAATGAAGGGAGGGGTTAACTTTTATCAATTACTCCCTCCGTTCCTAAATATATGTCTTTGTAGAGATTTCACTATGAACCACATACGGATGTATATAGATGCATTTTAGAGTGTAGATTCACTCATTTTGCTCCGTATGTAGTCCATAGTGGAATCTCTACAAAGACTTATATTTAGGAACGGAGGGAGTATATGTGTATCCAATTTGACTATTTTTGTGCAGGGCAAACATACATTTGTCATTTTTTTTATGCAAAAGTTTGCAAGTGCACATAATATTCCCACATGTACATATATGATTTTTTGTGGGTTATTTCAAAATGCATTTCTTTTCTTGCCTGAGAGCAATTGCTGGTTGTTAACCAATGTTGATGAGTTACTCAAAAAAACTTGACAATTTCACTGTTTCCTTGAGATAAACTATTGGAAGGACTACACCGAGTAGGAACATGCTCTAAAACTTGTTTGGTAATAATATATACTATATAGCCATACACTCCCAAGTCCATATAGCTCTATATGTTTTCATTTCACTTATGTTTAAGGTACTAATCTAACTCCAGCATTGTCATTCCCTATCTATGAGTTGCTATAACTGTGTGAATTTAATAAATACCCTAATTCACTTGTTACTCCCTTTGATCCCAAATGTAAGTTGTTTTTGGACATGATCATGGCCTCTAAGGTGACACTTTGACCATCAGTTTCTATGAAATTTGTTGCTTTATATAATAAAATAACTGTGCATTATGAGAATATGTTAGATGATGGATTTGGTAATTTCATCTTGGCAACGTTTGTATTTATTTTTATATCCATGGTCGAAGTAAAAAATGTTGGCACATATTAGAATGACCTGTGTTTCGATTTTCAAGAGGGATTTATACTTGATCCTCTTAGGTAGCTGGAACGTAGGGTCCCTGAAGGGTGAGTTACAGAAGTTAGTTGATACAGCGGTGAGGAGAGATGTTGATATCCTATGCGTCCAAGAAACCAAATGGAAGGGACAAAAGGCGAAGGGGGTGGAGGATACCGGCTTCAAGCTGTGGCACACGGGAACAAGTACAAACAAAGATGGAGTAGGCATCTTGATCAAAAAAAGCCTCAAGTATGGAGTGTTGGACGTCGAGAGGCAAGGGGACCGGATTATCCTAGTCAAGCTGGTCATTGGGGACTTAGTTCTCAGTCTTATCAGGGTGTACGCCCCACAAGTAGGCACAATGAGAGCACCAAGAGAGAGTTCTGGGAAGGCTGGAGGAGATGGTTAGAATGTACCTATTGGTGAGAAGCTCTTCATAGGAGACCTCAATGGGGAAGGCTGGAGGAGATGGTTAGAATGTACCTATTGGCAAGCTCTTCATAGGAGACCTCAATGGCCACGTGGGTACATCTAACACAGGTTTTGAAAGGGTGCATGGGGGCTTTGGTTATGTCGATAGGAATCAAGGAGAGGATGTCTTAAGCTTTGCTTCGGCCTACGACATGATCGTAGCTAATACCAAGGATGGAGCTGCCTTGTAAAGCATTGGGGTCAATTGACCCCAATGGAAGTAGCAAAACCTTCACTAACTTAATACTAATCACTATACATTTATAGAAGATGACCCCACTGTAATAAACACGACCCCATTAAACTTTTTTTCTAGCTTCATCCTTGGCTAATGCCCTCTTTAGGAAGAGAGTCCCATCTAGTGGCTTTTAGTAGTGGTCAACACTCTAGCTCGATTGATTTAGTCCTCAAGAAGAGAAGACAAGCGTGCTTGCCTAGATTGAAGGTCATACCTGAGAGAGTGTTGTCCCTCAGCATAAGCTTGTGGTGGCTGACTTCCGTTTTGGGCTCGTGTCCAGCGAGATAAGGGCGCCAAAATGCTAGAACGAAGTGGCGGAAGCTCAAGGGGGAGGCAACTCAGGCTATCAAGGAGGGCCCTTGGGAGGAAGGAGGTGATGCAAACAATATGTGGATGAAGATGGCGGCTTGCGTTCGAGAGGTGGCTTCAGTGGAGTTTGGGGTGACTAGAAGTAGAAGCAAAGCTAAAGATACCCGGTGGTGGACCGATGATGTCCAAAAGGCTATTAAGGAGAAGAAAGATTGTTACAGACGCCTAGTGCAGACATCATAGAGAAGTACAAGGTGGCAAAGAAGAGCGCAAAGCGAGCTGTGAGTGGAGCAACCCGGGTGTATGAGGACCTCTACTAGCGTTTAAACACGAAGGAAGGCGAAAGGGACATCTATAAGATGGCCAAGATCCGACAGAGGAAGGCGAGGGGTGTCAACCAAGTCAAATGCATCAAGAACGGAGCAGATCGGCTTTTGGTGAAGGACGAGGAGATCAAGCATAGATGGCAAGAGTACTTCGACAAATTGTTCAATGGAGAGGAGAGCTCTACCATTGAGTTGTATGACTCCTTTGATGGTACCAACAGACGTTTTGTGCGATGAGTCTAGGAGTTTGAGGTCAGGGAAGTTTTAAAAAAGATGAATGGAGGCAAGCTATGGGCCCTGACTGTATCCCCATTGAGGTGTGGAAAGGCCTTGGAGGCATAGCGATAGTATGGTTAACCAGGCTTTTTAACCTCATTTTTGGGTCAAACAAGATGCCCTAAGAATGGAGGCGGAGTATATTAGTACCAATGTCAAGAACAAGGGGGTGTTCAAAGTTGTACTAATTACCGTGGATTTAAGCTGATGAGGCATACAAAAGCTATGGGAGAGAGTCACTGAGCACCGCTTAAGAAGAATGACAAGCGGGACAAAAAATCATTTTGGTTTCATGCCTGGGAGGTCGACCATGGAAGTCATTTTCCTAGTACGACAACTTACGGAGAGATACATGAAGCAAAAGAAGAACCTGCGTGTGGTGTTCATTGACTTGGAGAAGGCCTACGCTAAGATACCACGACATGTCATGTGGTGGCCTTGGAGAAACACAAAGTACATTACCTTCATCATGGACATGTACGATAATGTTGTGACAAGTGTTCGAACAAGTGATGGCGAGACTGATTACTTTCCAATTAATGTAGGACTTCACAAAGGGTCAACTTTGAGCCCTTATCTTTTTACTTTGGTGATGGATGAGGTCACAAGGGATATACAAGGAGATATTCCGTGGTGTATGCTATTTGCTGACGATGTGGTGGTGCTAGTCGACGATACTCAGATGGGGGTTAATAGAAAGTTAAGAGTTGTGGAGATGTACTTTGGAATCAAATGGTTTTAGGCTTAGTAGAACTAAAACTGAGTACATGAGGCGCGGCTTCAGTAATACTCGGCATGAGAAGGAGGCTAGCCTTGATGGGCTGGTGGTACCTCACAAGGACAACTTTTGATATTTGGGGTCAATGCTGCAGAAGGATGGTGATATCGATGAAGGAGGTGGCATCAAATCAAAGCTTGATGGATGAAGTGATGCCAAACTTCTGGCATGCTCTGTGATGTTCTATAGGACGACAATTCAACCTGCGATGTTGTATGGCTGTATGGTGCAAACTGCCAGCCAACTAAAAGGTGACATGTCCCAATTGTGCATGTTGAGACGGATATGTGGCCAAACAAGAAAATATCGGGTTCAGAATGATGATATACGTGATAGAGTTGGGGTAACACCGATTGAAGAGAAGCTTGTCCAACATCGTCTTAGATGGTTTGGGCATATACAATGCAGGCCTCCAGAAGCGCCAGTCCATAGTAGACGGGATGAACGTGTTGATAATGTCAAGAGAAGTTGGGTAGACCAAACTTGACATGGGAGGAGTCCGTTAAGAGAGATTTGAAGGATTGGAATATCACCAAAGAACAAGCCATGGACAGGGGTGCGTGGGACTTGCTTTTTGAGATCTTATGGGTTTCAGTTCTAGCCAACCCCACCTTGTTTGCGACTAAAAGATGTTTAGATTTTCAGAGGGATTTATACTTGATATACTTGTAGTTCAATAAGTCTTCTTTGCTTAATTTATTGACAGTTTTTTCCGCATTTCTGCTCTCTCTTGTTTGATGTATGTAATTGATATTTTGACGAGGTATTCAGAGAAGTTGCCACACTTTCACGATTGCAGCATCAGCATGTTGTTCGTTACTACCAGGTGAATATTTTATACATAAGTTTTTTTTCTATTGAAGTTGTTATTATGTTCAAGTTTAGGAGATCATACAATTATATCTCACCTGTCTTCGTGATACTAGGCATGGGTTGAAACTGAATATGGTCAACATAATGTCGTGAACACTGGGGGGTCACGCACTGCTGAGAGCTCTATGTACAGTTTCGACGAGATCAGCTTGTCAGATGCAGGTGCTGGAAATAAGCAGGAATGCACATACTTGTACATCCAAATGGAGTATTGTCCTAGGTATGTTCATTACGCAGTTAGTGCACTAGGGAAGTTTTATTGGAACACAGGGTCTAAAGCTGGTCTTGCTTTATTATGGTGAAACTACGTTAGTGTACAACAATTGAAAGAAACCAGAGAAACATCGGAGGAGAGTCATGTCCCACGTTAGTGCACTAGGGAAGTTTTATTGGAACACAGGGTCTAAAGCTGCATCTCTCGACTCTCAGTACCTGGAACTTCAAATAACTTTCACTACGTAAAGCTATGCGACTGTTATCTCTAAAGAAATGAGTGACATTTATACGAGGAGTCATGTCCTATATGCACCAGACCTAGTCATAGTCTGAATTTTGTTTGAGGAGCTCAGGCAGGCAGTCTTTTCATGGTTGGGCAGTGCTAAGGTTCACCTGTAAGCTTGATTGCTGACCAGACAGCTTTTGGTGTAGTTGTTTTACCTTACACGTCCACTTTAGGAATAATAGAAGCTAATTAGTATTTCAGAATAAACGGACTAGACTTACAATAATAAAAGGGTTAATTGTAAACTTCTAAGCTGGGTCATGGGCATGATCTTTGGCCTGAGAATTCAGATGTGGGACTGTGGACTACCCAATCATTCTATTTCTTATTTTGGTCATTTAGTGACACCATAATGTTACCTATGGTATTGATAATGGTTTCTCTTTACCTAACTTTGTTTTGTGTGTTGTTTTCAGAACCCTGCGACAGGACTTTGAGACATATAGTTCATCTTTCAATGTCGACCATGCATGGCACCTATTTCGACAAATCGTGGAAGGCCTAGCACATGTTCATAGTCAAGGCATCATACACCGGGACTTGACACCTAGCAACATATTTTTTGATGTGCGCAACGATATCAAAATTGGAGATTTTGGTCTTGGTAGGTGAACTTTCTAGTTATATCCGGAACTGACATTTCTTTGCAGTCGGTTGGATTTCTATTTTCATTCTAAATGGTATGTACTGGTTAAGCAACAAATCATGTGGTTTCATAGATATGGTTATTGGCAATATTTTATTTCTTCCTGGAGTTGTGATGTTGATTGGTTGGATACTGTCATCTTGACATGAAGTGTTAACATGACGTACAAAGTTACCACTTCAGTTTTTTCTCTCCAGTGTATTGACATTTGAATGTTGAATGAACCCACAAAATAGTTCAGATGTTAAATTGGCATGAATATCTTGGCAGAATTTTTGGGGTTTGACATCCTGAATTGCAGATGTTTTCTATTTAGTTAATTACCCTGTTTTATGTGAAGTGTAACTCTAGGTGATTGAGGAAAGTTTGAACTGACACCATTTTAATCATTTTTTCAGCCAAATTTCTAAAGCTGGAGCAGCTGGATCATGACCAATATATTCCTACTGAAGGAATGGGCGTTTCAATGGATGGAACAGGTCAAGTAGGCACCTATTTTTATACTGCACCAGAGGTAGAACAGAAGTGGCCACAGATAAACGAAAAGGTCAGAGTAGAGTTCTATTTTTTTCATTTAAAAAAAAGAACAAATAGATATTATCTTTGTTGAGAATTAGTTAGAGTATTTCTTATGATAATAGCAACTTAATACCAGTTGTAGTATTTTCTAAACTTCTTGGGTTTTTATCTTGGTTATTTTCAGGTTGACATGTACAGTGCGGGTGTTATATTCTTTGAGCTTTGGCATCCATTTTCAACAGCAATGGAAAGACATCTTGTTCTCACTGATCTTAAACAGAAAGGCGAGTCTCCAGTATCATGGTCAACACAATTTCCTGGTCAATCAAATCTATTAAGACGCTTACTATGTCCAAGCCCGTCCGAACGTCCATCTGCGATTGAGCTTTTGCAAAATGACTTGCCTCCTCGGATGGAGGACGAGTGGTTAAATGGTAAGTTTTTGACTTTTCTGCATTAACATCAGGTCGTACCATTTGAAGAACAGATCATGAGGCGATGTTTAATTGATGACTGCTAATTCTTTTAATTGATGAATTTTAAGTTTCTTCTATTTTGTGTGGTCCCTGAAGGATTGGAGTATCACCAAAGAGCTAGCTATGGACAGGGGTGCGTGGAAGCTTGCTATCCATGTGCCAGAGCCATGAGTTGGTTGCGAGATCTTATGGGTTTCACCTCTAGCCTACCCCAACTTGTTTGGGACTAAAGGCTTTGTTGTTGTTCTATTTTGTGTGGTCCCTCTGCACAAAAACAGGTGGGTGGGTGGGGGGGGGGGGGTGGGGTATCATTTCTCTGTTTTATGCCTTTATGTGCTCATGTCGGTGCTTTATACTTTGTTTTCTCGAACACGTACTGGACTGCGTGTCTTTTGTATTAAGAAGAGCACCAAAGCGGTGCAAAATTTATAATTGGTGAAAAAACAACAACAAAAAAAAACAAAGTAAAACTTTACAAGGGCAATTATGCTGCACAAATATAGACTGTGCTTTGTACTTTGTTGATTTTGACTGCAATTGTGCTCGTCCAACAATAGACTGTTTGTCTGCTCTATGGTGCTCGCTTTGTGTGCTCTGTAATTTAATAAATTGGTGGATATTATTATCATCATGGGCCTTTCAGGCAACTTGTTTCAGCCTTTCCTTGTATATGGATATTGAATATATTTGAAGTGGCAGTTCAATCTTTTTTACTTATTATGTCTGCCTTTGCCCACTTGATGCAGATGTACTTAGAATGATACAGACACCAGAAGACACTTACGTTTATGATCGAGTTATATCTACAATATTTAATGAAGATCAACTGGTCGCCAAAATGCAATGTCAGCATGAAAGCAGTAAAAAATCCACTTATAAAAATGATAACAGTGAACTCTTGGATTCCATTATTGAGGTTAGCAAAGAGGTTTTTAAGCGACATTGTGCTAAAAGGTTCCAGATATCACCCTTGCATACATTGGATGGAAAATTTACTGAAAATAGGTGTGTTTGAATTCTAGTCCGCTTACCTTATGAATATTTAATGTGTGAAGAAGAGAAACTAGTGATTGTTCCATCACAACTACTCTTTGCTGACAATTATATTATTATTTTTATTATTTGCAAATTTGTAGTGGAAAGACAGTGAAGATCCTAACACAAGGAGGAGAGATGCTAGAACTTTGCTATGAGCTGCGAACACCATTTGTTATGAGCGTTGCTGCTAACCAGGTCTATAACAAGTGACACACTTGTTTTTTTAGTGGCTCTTATCTAATTGTGTGACTGTATGCCTTGATTGTCTTTACATCATATTTGCTCCCAACTTTCAGATCTATTTCTTTTATTTCCTATTTCCTTTAGAAATAGGGCGAGTGCTGTGTAGGGGAATTGATCTGGAAATCGGGGTTGGGATGCAGTGATCAGGGAACTTGGGCACAAACTTGATCAGGGTAACTGATGTCATGAGAATCGATCAGAAATAGAAATCGAGATGATACCGAGAAAAGATAAAAAACAATCTGTCTGAGTTAGAGAGCAGGAGTTGGTGTGCAGTGGGAAGAAAACCTAGGGCTCTGATACCATGTGAGGAAGTATGCAAATGTGCAACTTATATTTCCATAAGGCCATAGGCCGATAGCAGCTTTATTTCCATAAGGCCATTGGCTGATAGCAACTTGTATTTCCATAAGGCCATAGGCAGAAAACCCCTTATACAGTGGAGATACTACACAGCTAATTCATGGAAAGCATATACAACTTGAATGTGCGTCTAATGTTTCTGATGAATGGTAGTAAACCATTTGTTCCAGACTAGTGTAGTAAATTTGAATGTGCGTCTTGTGTAATGATTTCACTTATTCATTTTAAGAGTTGTAAGAGATTGCCAGTGAGTACGATGGTGTATAGCTAACAGCTTTCTAGAATGGAAATGTTTCTAATGAATGGTAGTAAACCATTTGTTCCAGACTAGTGTAGTAAATTTGAATGTGCGTCTTGTGTAATGATTTTACTCATTCATTTTAAGAGTTGTAAGAGATTGCCAGTGAGTACGATGATGTATAGCTAACAGCTTTCTAGAATGGAAATGTTTCTAATGAATGGTAGTAAACCATTTGTTCCAGACTAGTGTAGTAAATTTGAATGTGCGTCTTGTGTAATGATTTCACTCATTCATTTTAAGAGTTGTAAGAGATTGCCAGTGAGTACGATGATGTATAGCTAACAGCGAATACTTTTACACAATTCACTTGCAGTTATCATCATGTAAGCGTTATGAAATATCATGGGTTCACAGAAGAGCAGTTGGCCATTCAACTCCTTATCGTTTTCTTCAGGTGATGTTCTATTTATATAATTATTATTTACTGTCAAGCTGGATTATAGCCATATCTTTCTTTGTCTACTGTTTCACTGTCATGAAATCATTTCCAGATTCCTTCTCTAAGATTTTATGTTCATGCCTTTTTAGGGTGATTTTGACATCATTGGAGGTTCTTCACCAATAACACATGCTGAAGTTATCAAGGTAATACATTTTCATGTAGCATCATTTGCCTTGTTTCTGTGACTGCATTTTGCGGTGATCTTATATTCTTTAGATTATGTTTCATTTGCAACAATGCATTTTGAAGTAGGCATTTATCTTAGAAGTTTTTTTTTAATGTTGAAGATGTACTTTTGTATCGTGACATAAACAATTACTCCATGCAACCATAGGTAGCTTTGGACCTTGTGAGACGTTTTTACAATTCGAAGGCAATAGTTATTCGGCTGAATCATAGCAAACTCGCTGAAGCAGTTTGTTCCTGGGCAGGAGTTCCTCAGGAACGAAGACAGAATGTTGCCGAGGTATGCTATTTTGCCTTAACAGTTTCTGTAATTTGCGGAATCATTTTAGCTGATACTTATCCTTTCCTGTTGTTCAGTTTCTATCTTCTACTCTTGTTCAATATTGCCCAAATAAGGCGGATCGTAAGTCACAGTGGAGTTTGATTCGAGGGCAACTATTACAGGTATAACCTGCTCCACGAGTAGGAAGTGTAAAGTTTGTTTATAATTCACACACTTCATTAAATGTGTCACAAGTTAACTTATGTGTTTCATTGTGTTTTATGAATTGAATATACTGGTTATTTCTGCGAGTCTTGTAGTTACACACCTGAACATCATAAAAGAGACATTTTGTGGCAAATAATTTTCAGTGTTTAGGCTAATTTATTGAATCAACCAGGATCTTCGTCTTTCTGAAGAAGTTGTTGAGAAGCTGCATAAAGCAGATCAGCGGTTTTGTGGATCTGCAGATCTAGTACTTGCTAGATTAAGAGGGACCCTTTTCTATGGTACTGGCTATTACATTTCTTAACATAGCTCCTTACACTAGGAATTTCTATGATGGCATCATTGTGTGTTTCCTGTTGTAGATAAATCTGCTTGCAAGGCTCTTGATGATCTCTCCACTTTCCTCAAATGTTTGAGGGTATGGTCAGTTGAAGAACATATTGCTATTGATGTACTTATGCCTCCTTCAGACTATTACTACACGGATCTGTTTTTTCAGGTGATGAACTGTATCTTTATATCTTCTCTTTTCTGGAATTCTAAAGCATTGGTGAACAGTCCGATTGTATCTTTGGAGATAATTCTTTTTCAGTTCTCATGATATGCAGTATAGGCTGTACATCATTCTCGTCTTATATTTACCATAATGTAATGAGAATATGGTAATGGGAATAAATAGTACTGTATTTTTCTTCTCAATCTCAACTTGTGTTAAGTTCAGTCACATAGTTTAAAACATGATTTGTTAATATGCGCAAAGCATACGTTACTGCTTGATGACTTATTAGTCATCAATATGGCAATAAAAAGTACTGTATTATTCTTAATCCCAACATTTGGTAAGTTCAAAGTCACATGGTTTAAAAGATGATATGTTATATGTGCACTTAATGTTTGATGATATAATATCTCAGTTAACCATGTTTATCACAGATCTACTCAAAAGAAGGTAGTCCTGCGTCGAGTTCCCATGAAAAGTTGCTTGCTGTTGGCGGGCGATATGATATGTTGATGGAAAATGCTTGGGATAACACACATGTAAGTTGTTCTTGATGCTACTGTATGCTTGAGGGGAACTTAAAAGAATTAATGAAACTGTTTGCAGTAACAAGTAACTACATATAGATGGCACGGAATCCTTAAGGACATCTTAAATCTTCCAAACCCCTTTTATTCCATACTCGCCCATCGAAGTAGATTTGCTAGGGAATGGATGTACATAACAGAAGAGTGCTTTACCACTGCACCAGCTGTTCTATTGTGCAGCTTTTTCACCAGCAATGTGATGGGAGGTGTACATAACTCTAATTCTTCCTTTAGCACTGATGTCCTGATAAGGAGAAATAGATAATATATACCTTGACAGGGAGGCTTCTGGCCTGTGCTTCAGAAAGATGCAAAGGAGATGAGTCATGAGATGGAACTTTTGTGGCATTAGAACTGAAGGAGTGACTAGGGGGGTACATATCATATATTTTGTGTACTTTATAGAAACTTTTCACTGGGACCAGATGGGAAATGGGGAGAAGTGCAAAATGTGGAAGGAAAAGTAGGTCTAGAAACTTTTCTCAAGTTTTCTGTACCGTAGCCATCCCCTAGATAAACTTTTCTCAAGCCGTATGATAAATGACATTTTGATCTCATCTGCTTAGAAACTCACTCTGCATTCTTCGATCATGACCTTTAGACATTCAAATGCTGGTGATTCCTCGGAACGAGAAAACAAAGGAGTTATATAATTGTTGTTACCACAATATTTTCCCCTGTGAATGCTTATCATGCAATTAAAATGAAAGACTGCCAAGTGATTAACTTGTATTTGATAACCTGCACAGAAAACCAAACCCCCGGGTGCTGTTGGTGTGAGCATTGCACTTGAGAAATTCCTTCCTAATAATCCTTCATCTGACGTTGGGTTGCCAAGGTTACACAACTGATCATCTATCTTTTCTGCATTTCACATCCCCCTTTAATGGGTCACTGAGATTTCTTTAGACGCACTAATATTTTTTGGACATCAGGATTGAAAATAGCATCAGTGTACTTGTATGTTCAAAGGGTGGCGGCGGACTCTTAAACGAGCGCATGGAACTTGTTGCAGAACTTTGGGAAGCTAACATAAAGGTGAATTCTACACAAGCCTTGCAGATTATATATATTATTATATTTTCAGCCAGTGCTGATAGATTTACTATTATTAGGCCCAGTTTGTTCCTCAGGAAGACCCAAGTCTTCAAGAACAATATGAGTACGCCAGTGATCATGACATCAAATGCCTTGTGTTTATCACTGAAGCAGGTCTTTCGCAAACAGATCTTGTGAAGGTAAATATGTTGAGGTTATATTACCTTATTGTGTTTTTACACTGTTAAGAAGTGGTATTTTATCATCGTCACAAAATAAAAAGAGCCTGTGACATGAATACCAGAATGATGTGCACTGATTTGCATTTGGACCATCTGCTTCTATTGTGAGTACAAATCTTAAGTTTTACAGGTTTTTTCTTTAACCTAGTTTTACAGGTTCTTGACTGTACCTTCTTGCTGGGAAGACTTCTTGAGTGTCTTGTACGAAAATTTTCAACATCTTTAAAAAACATTGGATTTTGTTTCTCTATTTTGGATAATCATTGAGTTACTGGTTCCATCTGAAAAATCTAGTACTCCCTCCGTCCGAGAAAGCTTGTCCTCAAATGGATGCATCTAGCATTCAGATTGAACCAGTAACTCAATGATTATCCAAAATAAAGAAACAAAATCCAGTTTTTTTTAAAAGATGTTCTTTTATTCTAATGTAGTACAGAGGCACACTAAAAACATCGTGCAAAATACTCCCTCCGCTCCTAAACTACATAAGGAGCAAAATGAGTGAATCTACACTCTAAAATATGTCTATATACATCTGTATGTAGTTTGTAGTGGAATCTCTAAAAAGACTTATATTTAGGAACGGAGGGAGTAGTGAACAATTTAGGATAGATGGAAACTTGACAGTTGATATGTCTATTTCGACGAGGAAAATTAGTGTCAAGGAAAACCACAGATTGTTCTACCTGCACTTAGTGAATCACTAATGCACTTAGGATTTTTGAAATTACTAATGTTTCTATGTTTTTATTATCTTCGGTTCAGGTTAGACATCTCGATGCAAGAAAGGAGAAAGATGTTGAAAAGGAAGAAATTGTGAAGTTCCTGTCTGAAGCAATATCTTTACAGTTCAAAAATCCTACAATCTGGAGTTGATTGGCAATCTGCTCGTTAGTGAATTTTGTTCAGGTTTGCTATTCCAAAGGATCGATCGGTATCAGACTTTTTATCTACCTGTCCTGGATATAATCTTTCCTATGGTCAGGTTAGTTTCCATTATTTTCTCGAGCTCCATCTTTTTCTGCGGCTGAGCCAGTTTGTGGTTACTGATATTTTTCTCTTTGAACTTCCAGGTGAAAGCAGTGTTGCCTTTCCAAACATTTTGACCTACACCAAATGCATTCATGATGCTACAGTACAAGATTGCAAGGTGACTGGTGGCTTTGTGCAATCTTGGTTGTCCCTGCATGGGCCAAGATTATGCGGTGTGTCTTCAGTTCAAGAAAAGTGATTGTCCTGGAGCAGTATCGCGGTCGATGCAAGCTGACGGGTAGCTGTTGTACGGCAATATTGGCTGCCACCATTCTGTGGATAGCTAGATGGGGAGAGTTGCTTCTGCGATGTGATCATGGAGCTGCAAGGCTGCACAATGTTCTTGTTGATAGCGGAACAGCACAATGTTCTTGTTGATCTGCACAAGGTTCACCTAGTTACGCCCTTTGCAATCTTTTTGCTTCAAATTCTTACAGAAGGCAGTCTTGTGCATAGCTCAAATTGTTTACGATCATGTACCGGCCAATTTAACTTCTTTGATGCTCATAGGAAATGCCCTGTTTTGCAACTAGCTTAGCTTGACAAGCCAGTGCAGTTTTGCTACATATCAGTCAAAGTAGAATGTATGTAATCTGTGCACGGTGCTAGAAAGCATCACTTGATTCAACTCAAGTGTTTTCGTCACTGTGCCAAGTACCAACCCGGCATGAGAGGCCGGTGTCGTGACGTTGATCTTTGCAGTTGCCACCTCCCGTTTAAGCCTTTTGTCAAACTGAACACCACATGATTAGGTAAAGCGAGCTACTGTCCGTCCGTGCCCATCACTGCCAGGACTGCTCGCCTGCTCGCCTGTTCTTTATTCGCACTAGTAGCTCCTGTTCTTTATTCGCACTAGGCGAGCACTGCTCGCCTGCCCGTTGGAAATTCACGCCATGTACTGCGCGGTGCACATGGAATGCCACCATTCGAGAAGGAATCTATCGCCCTCCCAACTCGTAAGTCTCCTCCCATACTATTAAGCTAACCCGGCATGTCCAAACGATTCTTAGCACGGGGATTAATCTATCAAATCCACGCACGCGCATCGCGAACCACATGTCAGTTCCGGTCGACTGCCACCCTTTTCAATTCAGGCTACATAATACAGCGCCAAGGATGAGCTGCAATCCAGTGAAGCCAGCTGCAATATGTGCATGTACCGGCGGAATGAGAGGGCGCCGGCCTGTCGGCGGTTCGGCACGTGCGGCCCGCACGGGCCCCCACGTGCGGCAGCGCGCACATCCGTCGCGTCGTGCGCCGTCGATGTCCGATCGGACGGTTAGATCGCGGGCGACGGTCGACGGTCGACGACCGAGATCCGCATCCGACGGTACAGTGGGGACTGCTTGCTCCACGCGTTTTTTTTTTATGCTCCACGCGGTTTCGGTTGACCTGTAGTTTTCTTGGCCTTTCTTTTCTCTCCTGTGCCTCTGCGGCTCAATAACTTGAATATGAAGAGGAGTGCAGACCAACTACCTGCCAAAACGCGTTTGCATGCGACTTGATGACAAGGGCCGGCCACCGTTTTCGTCGGTATCCTTTCGGGAGCTCCCGCCTCTCACCTGGCATGGCAACAGGTGTCTCCAGCCCCCAAACGTAGGAGGTACTATCGGCGGCAGCATATCCCGTTCTCTTGTTTAGGAGGAACGGGCGTTCAGACAATCAGACGTGACAAGATGTTCGCTTTATATTAACAAATGGTTCTGTATGCCGGTGCACTTAACGAGCAATATGGAAAGTGGTTTGTCCATATGTTTGCATCATTTCTCTTCGTTTATTTGGGTATATATGTATATTGAGTGGGTAGTACGTGCCAGCAAGTCTTTTAGTATGAAAACAGTAAGATATGTAAGGGCATCTCCAGCGCCGGCCGGCGTCCCAAAACGGGCATACTAGTATTTGTCCGTGGACAGGTCCAGACTCGTCTGCAGACAGTGATACGGTAGCGGGCCAACCAACCATGTCCCTCAAATGTCCGCCTCTGGTTTTTTCGTAAGCCCGCAACACTTAAAATATTTACGAATATAGTTGTCCCCCTTTTAGCCGCACACAGATGTTCAATTAATTTTTTCTTGAGTTGCTCGATGCCGAATTTATTGATGCTTTGGGACAAACTCATCAAACATGGTCGGATTTTGATGTGGAAGATAGATAGGATCACCTATGTTCTCAAAGTTCAGACCCCCGGCAACATCTTCATCCCGACAACATCTTCATCCGCATCTTCAGTCACATTGTGCATGAACACACAACATATCATCACCTTCCACAAGGTTTCCGTATCCCATTGTTTAGCAAATCCACGAATAACTGCAAAACGGGTTTGGAGCACTCCAAATGTAAGTCTCCATATCCTTTCTAGCTCCTTCTTGTCTTTGGGTAAAGTGCGTCTTTTCTGACCAACTGGCTCAAAGATGGTCTTGACGAAGGTAACCCATGAAGGATAGATATCATCAATCAAATAGTAGCCTATGTTTTTTTATGCCCATTGACAACTTAGTTGCACGGAGGAGCTTGTCCTTCAGTACACCTAGCAAACAATGGAGACCGCGGTAGCATATTGGTACACCAAAACATGCCAAAGGAAGCATGCCAAATTCAGAGGTCATGTGTGAAGGAAATATGCCCTAGAGGCAATAATAAAGTTGTTATTTATTTCCTTATATCATGGTAAATGTTTATTATTCATGCTAGAATTGTATTAACCGGAAACATAATACTTGTGTGAGTACATAGACAAACAGAGTGCCACTAGTATGCCTCTACTTGACTAGCTCGTTGATCAAAGATGGTTATGTTTCCTAGCCATAGACATGAGTTGTCATTTGATTAACGGGATCACATCATTAGGAGAATGATGTGATTGACTTGACCCATTCCGTTAGCTTAGCACTCGATCGTTTAGTATGTTGCTATTGCTTTCTTCATGACTTATACATGTTCCTATGACTATGAGATTATGCAACTCCCGTTTACCGGAGGAACACTTTGTGTGCTACCAAACGTCACAACGTAACTGGGTGATTATAAAGGTGCTCTACAGGTGTCTCCAAAGGTACTTGTTGGGTTGGCGTATTTCGAGATTAGGATTTGTCACTCCGATTGTCGGAGAGGTATCTCTGGGCCCTCTCGGTAATGCACATCACTTAAGCCTTGCAAGCATTGCAACTAATGAGTTAGTTGTGGGATGATGTATTACGGAACGAGTAAAGAGACTTGCCGGTAACGAGATTGAACTAGGTATTGAGATACCGACGATCGAATCTCGGGCAAGTAACATACCGATGACAAAGGGAACAACGTATGTTGTTATGCGGTCTGACCGATAAAGATCTTCGTAGAATATGTGGGAGCCAATATGAGCATCCAGGTTCCGCTATTGGTTATTGACCGGAGACGTGTCTCGGTCATGTCTACATAGTTCTCGAACCCGTAGGGTCCGCACGCTTAACGTTTCGATGACAGTTATATTATGAGTTTATATGTTTTGATGTACCGAAGGTTGTTCAGAGTCCCGGATGTGATCACGGACATGACGAGGAGTCTCGAAATGGTCGAGACATGAAGATTGATATATTGGATGACTATATTCGGACACCGGAATGGTTCCGGGGGTTATCGGATATATACCGGAGTACTGGGAGGTTACCGGATCCCCCCCCCCCGAGGCTATTGGGCCTCATGGGCCCAATTGGTGGAAGAGGAGAGGCGGCCAAGGGGCAGCCGTGCGCCCCTCCCCCCAAGTCCGAATTGGACAAGGAGGGGAGGGCGACGCCCCCCCCCCTTTCCTTTCCCCCTCTCTCCTTCCCTCTCCTCTCCTAGTCCAACAAGGAAGGGAGGGAGTCCTACTCCCGGTGGGAGTAGGACTCCTCCTGGCCGGCCGCACCTCCCCCCTTGCTCCTTTATATACGGGGGCAGGAGGGCACCCTGGACACAGCAATTGATCGTTTGATCTTTTAGCCGTGTGCGGTGCCCCCCTCCATCATAGTCCACCTCGATAATACTGTAGCGGTGCTTAGGCGAAGCCCTACGTCGGTAGAACATCATCATCGTCACCACGCCGTCGTGCTGACGAAACTCTCCCTCAACACTCGGCTGGATCGGAGTTCGAGGGACGTCATCGGGCTGAACCTGTGCTGAACTAGGAGGTGTCGTGCGTTCGGTACTTGATAGGTCGGATCGTGAAGACGTACGACTACATTAACCGCGTTGTGCTAACGCTTCCGCTTTCGGTCTACAAGGGTACCTGGACAACACTCTCCCCTCTCGTTGCTATGCATCACCATGATCTTGCGTGTGCGTAGGATTTTTTTTGAAATTACTACGTTCCCCAACAGTGGCATCCGAGCCAGGTTTTATGCATTGATGTTATATGCACGAGTAGAACGCAAGTGAGTTGTGGGCGATATAAGTCATACTGCTTACCAGCATGTCATACTTTGGTTCGGCGGTATTGTTGGATGAAGCGGCCCGGACCGACATTACGCGTACGCTTACGCGAGACTGGTTCTACCGACGTGCTTTGCACACAGGTGGCTGGCGGGTGTCAGTTTCTCCAACTTTAGTTGAACCGAGTGTGGCTACGCCCGGTCCTTGCGAAGGTTAAAACAGCACCAACTTGACAAACTATCGTTGTGGTTTTGATGCGTAGGTAAGAACGGTTCTTGCTAAGCCCGTAGCAGCCACGTAAAATTTGCAACAACAAAGTAGAGGACGTCTAACTTGTTTTTGCAGGGCATGTTGTGATGTGATATGGTCAAGACATGATGCTAAATTTTATTGTATGAGATGATCATGTTTTGTAACCGAGTTATCGGCAACTGGCAGGAGCCATATGGTTGTCGCTTTATTGTATGCAATGCAATCGCCCTGTAATGCTTTACTTTATCACTAAGCGGTAGCGATAGTCGTAGAAGCATAAGATTGGCGAGACGACAACGATGCTACGATGAAGATCAAGGTGTCGCGCCGGTGACGATGGTGATCATGACGGTGCTTCGGAGATGGAGATCACAAGCACAAGATGATGATGGCCATATCATATCACTTATATTGATTGCATGTGATGTTTATCTTTTATGCATCTTATCTTGCTTTGATTGACGGTAGCATTATAAGATGATCCCTCACTAAATTATCAAAGTATAAGTGTTCTCCCTGAGTATGCACCGTTGCGAAAGTTCTTCGTGCTGAGACACCACGTGATGATCGGGTGTGATAGGCTCTACGTTCAAATACAACGGGTGCAAAACAGTTGCACACGCGGAATACTCAGGTTAAGCTTGACGAGCCTAGCATATAACAGATATGGCCTCGGAACACGGAGACCGAAAGGTCGAGCGTGAATCATATAGTAGATATGATCAACATAGTGATGTTCACCGTTGAAACTACTCCATCTCACGTGATGATCGGACATGGTTTAGTTGATATGGATCACGTGATCACTTAGAGGATTAGAGGGATGTCTATCTAAGTGGGAGTTCTTAAGTAATATGATTAATTGAACTTAAATTTATCATGAACTTAGTACCTGATAGTATCTTGCTTGTCTATGTTGATTGTAGATAGATGGCCCGTGCTGTTGTTCCGTTGAATTTTAATGCGTTCCTTGAGAAAGCAAAGTTGAAAGATGATGGTAGCAATTACACGGACTGGGTCCGTAACTTGAGGATTATCCTCATTGCTGCACAGAAGAATTACGTCCTGGAAGCACCGCTAGGTGTACCACCTGCGCCAGCAACTGCAGACATAGTGAATGCCTGGTAGTCACGTGTTGATGACTACTCGATAGTTCAGTGTGCCATGCTTTACGGCTTAGAACCGGGACTTCAACGACATTTTGAACGTCATGGAGCATATGAGATGTTCCAGGAGTTGAAGTTAATATTTCAAGCAAATGCCCGGATTGAGAGATATGAAGTCTCCAATAAGTTCTACAGCTGCAAGATGGAGGAGAATAGTTCTGTCAGTGAGCATATACTCAAGATGTCTGGGTACTGCAATCACTTGATTCAACTGGGAGTTAATCTTCCGGATGATAGCGTCATTGACAGAATTCTCCAATCACTGCCACCAAGCTACAAGAGCTTCGTGATGAACTATAACATGCAAGGGATGGATAAGACGATTCCCGAGCTCTTCGCAATGCTAAAGGCTGCGGAGGTAGAAATCAAAAAGGAGCATCAAGTGTTGATGGTCAATAAGACCACCAGTTTCAAGAAAAAGGGCAAAGGGAAGAAGAAGGGGAACTTCAAGAAGAACAGCAAGCAAGTTGCTGTTCAGGAGAAGAAACCCAAGTCTGGACCTAAGCCTGAGACTGAGTGCTTCTACTGCAAGCAGACTGGTCACTGGAAGCGGAACTGCCCCAAGTATTTGGCGGATAAGAAGGATGGCAAGGTGAACAAAGGTATATGTGATATACATGTTATTGATGTGTACCTTACTAATGCTCGCAGTAGCACCTGGGTATTTGATACTGGTTCTGTTGCTAATATTTGCAACTCGAAACAGGGGCTACGGATTAAGCGAAGATTGGCTAAGGACGAGGTGACGATGCGCGTGGGAAATGGTTCCAAAGTCGATGTAATCGCGGTCGGCACGCTACCTCTACATCTACCTTCGGGATTAGTTTTAGACCTAAATAATTGTTATTTGGTGCCAGCGTTAAGCATGAACATTATATCTGGATCTTGTTTGATGCGAGACGGTTATTCATTTAAATCAGAGAATAATGGTTGTTCTATTTATATGAATAATATCTTTTATGGTCATGCACCCTTGAAGAGTGGTCTATTTTTGTTGAATCTCGATAGTAGTGATACACATATTCATAGTATTGAAGCCAAAAGATGCAGAGTTGATAATGATAGTGCAACTTATTTGTGGCACTGCCGTTTAGGTCATATCGGTGTAAAGCGCATGAAGAAACTCCATACTGATGGACTTTTGGAACCACTTGATTATGAATCACTTGGTACTTGCGAACCGTGCCTCATGGGCAAGATGACTAAAACGCCGTTCTCCGGAACTATGGAGAGAGCAACAGATTTGTTGGAAATCATACATACAGATGTATGTGGTCCGATGAATGTTGAGGCTCGTGGCGGATATCGTTATTTTCTCACCTTCACAGATGATTTAAGCAGATATGGGTATATCTACTTAATGAAACATAAGTCTGAAACATTTGAAAAGTTCAAAGAATTTCAGAGTGAAGTTGAAAATCATCGTAACAAGAAAATAAAGTTTCTACGATCTGATCGTGGAGGAGAATATTTGAGTTATGAGTTTGGTCTTCATTTGAAACAATGCGGAATAGTTTCGCAACTCACGCCACCCGGAACACCACAGCGTAATGGTGTGTCCGAACGTCGTAATCGTACTCTACTAGATATGGTGCGATCTATGATGTCTCTTACTGATTTACCGCTATCGTTTTGGGGTTATGCTTTAGAGACGGCCGCATTCACGTTAAATAGGGCACCATCAAAATCCGTTGAGACGACGCCTTATGAACTGTGGTTTGGCAAGAAACCAAAGTTGTCGTTTCTTAAAGTTTGGGGCTGCGATGCTTATGTGAAAAAGCTTCAACCTGATAAGCTCGAACCCAAATCGGAGAAATGTGTCTTCATAGGATACCCAAAGGAGACTGTTGGGTACACCTTCTATCACAGATCCGAAGGCAAGACTTTTGTTGCTAAATTCGGAATCTTTCTGGAGAAGGAGTTTCTCTCGAAAGAAGTGAGTGGGAGGAAAGTAGAACTTGATGAGGTAATTGTACCTGCTCCCTTATTGGAAAGTAGTTCATCGCAGAAACCGGTTTCTGCGATGCCTACACCAATTAGTGAGGAAGTTAATGATGATGATCATGGAACTTCAGATCAAGTTGTTACTGAACCTCGTAGGTCAACCAGAGTAAGATCCGCACCAGAGTGGTACGGTAATCCTGTTCTGGAGGTTATGTTACTAGACCATGACGAACCTACGAACTATGAAGAAGCGATGGTGAGCCCAGATTCCGCAAAATGGCTTGAGGCCATGAAATCTGAGATGGGATCCATGTATGAGAACAAAGTGTGGACTTTGGTTGACTTGCCCGATGATCGGCAAGCCATTGAGAATAAATGGATCTTCAAGAAGAAGACTGACGCTGACGGTAATGTTACTGTCTATAAAGCTCGACTTGTTGCAAAAGGTTTTCGACAAGTTCAAGGGATTGACTACGATGAGACCTTCTCACCCGTAGCGATGCTTAAGTCTGTCCGAATCATGTTAGCAATTGCCGCATTTTATGATTATGAAATTTGGCAAATGGATGTCAAAACTGCATTCCTGAATGGATTTCTGGAAGAAGAGTTGTATATGATGCAACCGGAAGGTTTTGTCGATCCAAAGGGAGCTAACAAAGTGTGCAAGCTCCAGCGATCCATTTATGGACTGGTGCAAGCCTCTCGGAGTTGGAATAAACGCTTTGATAGTGTGATCAAAGCATTTGGTTTTGTACAGACTTTTGGAGAAGCCTGTATTTACAAGAAAGTGAGTGGGAGCTCTGTAGCATTTCTAATATTATATGTGGATGACATATTGCTGATTGGAAATGATATAGAATTTCTGAATAGCATAAAGGGATACTTGAATAAGAGTTTTTCAATGAAAGACCTCGGTGAAGCTGCGTATATATTGGGCATCAAGATCTATAGAGATAGATCAAGACGCTTAATTGGACTTTCACAAAGCACATACCTTGACAAAGTTTTGAAGAAGTTCAAAATGGATCAAGCAAAGAAAGGGTTCTTGCCTGTGTTACAAGGTGTGAAGTTGAGTAAGACTCAATGCCCGACCACTGCAGAAGATAGAGAGAAGATGAAAGATGTTCCCTATGCTTCAGCCATAGGCTCTATCATGTATGCAATGCTGTGTACCAGACCTGATGTGTGCCTTGCTATAAGTTTAGCAGGGAGGTACCAAAGTAATCCAGGAGTGGATCACTGGACAGCGGTCAAGAACATCCTGAAATACCTGAAAAGGACTAAGGATATGTTTCTCGTTTATGGAGGTGACAAAGAGCTCATCGTAAATGGTTACGTTGATGCAAGCTTTGACACTGATCCGGACGATTCTAAATCGCAAACCGGATACGTGTTTACATTGAACGGTGGAGCTGTCAGTTGGTGCAGTTCTAAACAAAGCGTCGTGGCGGGATCTACATGTGAAGCGGAGTACATAGCTGCTTCGGAAGCAGCAAATGAAGGAGTCTGGATGAAGGAGTTCATATCCGATCTAGGTGTCATACCTAGTGCATCGGGTCCAATGAAAATCTTTTGTGACAATACTGGTGCAATTGCCTTGGCGAAGGAATCCAGATTTCACAAGAGAACCAAGCACATCAAGAGACGCTTCAATTCCATCCGGGATTTAGTCCAGGTGGGAGACATAGAAATTTGCAAGATACATACGGATCTGAATGTTGCAGACCCGTTGACTAAGCCTCTTCCACGAGCAAAACATGATCAGCACCAAGGCTCCATGGGTGTTAGAATCATTACTGTGTAATCTAGATTATTGACTCTAGTGCAAGTGGGAGACTGAAGGAAATATGCCCTAGAGGCAATAATAAAGTTATTATTTATTTCCTTATATCATGATAAATGTTTATTATTCATGCTAGAATTGTATTAACCGGAAACATAATACTTGTGTGAATACATAGACAAACAGAGTGTCACTAGTATGCCTCTACTTGACTAGCTCGTTGATCAAAGATGGTTATGTTTCCTAGCCATAGACATGAGTTGTCATTTGATTAACGGGATCACATCATTAGGAGAATGATGTGATTGACTTGACCCATTCCGTTAGCTTAGCACTCGATCGTTTAGTATGTTGCTATTGCTTTCTTCATGACTTATACATGTTCCTATGACTATGAGATTATGCAACTCCCGTTTACCGGAGGAACACTTTGTGTGCTACCAAACGTCACAACGTAACTGGGTGATTATAAAGGTGCTCTACAGGTGTCTCCAAAGGTACTTGTTGGGTTGGCGTATTTCGAGATTAGGATTTGTCACTCCGATTGTCGGAGAGGTATCTCTGGGCCCTCTCGGTAATGCACATCACTTAAGCCTTGCAAGCATTGCAACTAATGAGTTAGTTGTGGGATGATGTATTACGGAACGAGTAAAGAGACTTGCCGGTAACGAGATTGAACTAGGTATTGAGATACCGACGATCGAATCTCGGGCAAGTAACATACCGATGACAAAGGGAACAACGTATGTTGTTATGCGGTCTGACCGATAAAGATCTTCGTAGAATATGTGGGAGCCAATATGAGCATCCAGGTTCCGCTATTGGTTATTGACCGGAGACGTGTCTCGGTCATGTCTACATAGTTCTCGAACCCGTAGGGTCCGCACGCTTAACGTTTCGATGACAGTTATATTATGAGTTTATATGTTTTGATGTACCGAAGGTTGTTCGGAGTCCCGGATGTGATCACGGACATGACGAGGAGTCTCGAAATGGTCGAGACATGAAGATTGATATATTGGATGACTATATTCGGACACCGGAATGGTTCCGGGGGTTATCGGATATATACCGGAGTACCGGGGGGTTACCGGAACCCCCCCGGAGGCTATTGGGCCTCATGGGCCCAATTGGTGGAAGAGGAGAGGCGGCCAAGGGGCAGCCGCGCGCCCCTCCCCCCCAAGTCCGAATTGGACAAGGAGGGGGGCGGCGCCCCCCCTTTCCTTTCCCCTCTCTCCTTCCCTCTCCTCTCCTAGTCCAACAAGGAAGGGAGGGAGTCCTACTCCCGGTGGGAGTAGGACTCCTCCTGGCGCGCCTCCTCCTGGCCGGCCGCACCTCCCCCCTTGCTCCTTTATATACGGGGGCAGGGGGCACCCTAGACACAACAATTGATCGTTTGATCTTTTAGCCGTGTGTGGTGCCCCCCTCCACCATAGTCCACCTCGATAATACTGTAGCGGTGCTTAGGCGAAGCCCTGCGTCGGTAGAACATCATCATCGTCACCACGCCGTCGTGCTGACGAAACTCTCCCTCAACACTCGGCTGGATCGGAGTTCGAGGGACGTCATCGGGCTGAACGTGTGCTAAACTCGGAGGTGCCGTGTGTTCGGTACTTGATCGGTCGGATCGTGAAGACGTACGACTACATCAACCGCGTTGTGCTAACGCTTCCGCTTTCGATCTACGAGGGTAAGTGGACAACACTCTCCCCTCTCGTTGCTATGCATCACCATGATCTTGCGTGTGCGTAGGAATTTTTTTGAAATTACTACGTTCCCCAACAATGTGATGCAACTGTTTCAAGAATGATGGCGGTCTTCTTATCATGGCCCTGATATTGTCCTTGTAGAGCTTTTGAGCAGTTTGTCCATATCTAGTGCATGCAATCAAGAGATATGAACATCCATGGCTATCCTCTTGCTTCCAAGTGTGCCATGAGCCTTTCCGTGACTGCGCAACAGCTCTCTCAAGTAATGAGGTTCAAACACCCCGACCACCACAGTAGCAAATCTGACCATGGCATCTTCGTATGTGCTCTCAGATATCCGGAGGTACTATTCCCACAAATCCGCGGTCATGCCATATGCAAGCATTCGCTATGCGGCCATGCACTTCTGCTAACTAGAGAATCTAATTCTTCCTACAACATCCTTGTTCGAGATGAAGTAGTCATCGTAGGACCAGATGCCACTGTAGATGCGTCTGAACACATTTTTTCGCACTCGAAAGCACCGACGAAAAATGTCACCGAATAGGGCATCAGGGGTGAAGTAGTTGTCCATTAGCATCAAATGCCCATGTGTGTTGTTCCAATTCAGCACTTGCTGACCATTGACTGATCCCTTGAAATTGAGGACACGCCCTTCCACACGCTCAATGTCTGCATGGACCGCTTGCATCATCATCGTTTTATCCGCATAAACCTCCTCATCAGACGACTCAGCGTAGTGCTCGTACATGGACCGCATGTCTGAATCCATTGCTTCAAAGAAGGGAGAAAAAAATATCAAAAAATTAACACGGGCATTTCACCAAACACTTGCCGGACGTCGTGACCCCACGGACAGAATCCGCAAGGGCGGATGGTGCCTGCGTGGTGGGCAGACGAGTGGTGACGAACGATGGTGTAGGCAAGCATGTGGCGACCGGGTGGAGCGATGGAGGTAGCGGAGGTCCGACAAGGGCTTGACGGGCGGTCGGGGTGGTACAACGATGGCGGCTAGGGAGAAAGCAGATGCAGAGAAAGGGGAAATTTATGAAGACCGACTCTGGGTGTGGTTTTGGGTGGGCCCGGGGTGTCGGAGTCCAACGTGGCGACGTACCCCCGCTAAGCCTCCCTAGTTTGCTTACGGTTTACGGGAAAATGGGCGCGCGAACTGGTCCGTAGACTGATGCAGGACAATGTTGGATGTCAATACGTCTAGATAACGAGTTCCAGACGCTTGCTGGCGGTTTGAGGTCCGCTTTTGGAGATGTCCTAACCTGGCCAGATTGTATTCTCAAAATTGAAGTCAAATGTATTTTATCTTGCTTAATGTATTAGTTTTCACCTTCTAGTTCCATCGTGGCAACAAGTCTGGGACAAAGCATAGCACACCGAAATAAAGAATAAAATGCTGCATTTTTAAGTTGTGCGGAAACCATCTGCCTCGTAACAATTCAAAAGTTAAATTTAATAATTCAAAAATACCAAAGAATTTCCCCTCCCCTCCCCGTCTTGCTCTTCTCTTATCTTCCACATATATTAGCCATATTTCAGATTTTTTTCAGTAGGGCCAAATTAAAGGGGAGTAGCTCTCCTCTTCCCAGATATATATACCAACGTTGATCAACTCTAGCAAGCTCCATATTTCTACACAGACATTAAATAAAGTGTCATTTTGTCTCTACTGTTATTTTAGTATGATCATATGTGAGTTATGAAACCATAGTATATATAAAGAAAGATGTAACATTTTTAACCAAGAGCTGGTTTGCCCGAGTGGTTAAGGGGGAAGACTTAAGATCTTCTGCACATAATTGCGCGTGGGTTCGAACCCCACAGCCAGCATTTTTTTGTCTACTTTTGACACGCAAAAAAACACATGCACATGTATTTTCCCCAAAACATATAAATGCGATTTTTGCAAATTTCGTGAAATGGGTTCATATACGCAGACATGTCCAGAGTAGCATGTTCCTATACATGGGACACAGAATTTCAGTGTACCGTTGTTCGTCCTTTTTTTTCCGAGTCATACCAGTACAGTGCTTCTAAGGCAAGGGAAAAAACCAGAGTAAATTAAGTAAGACAAAATGACACTTTATTTGGAAGTCAAATCAAGACCCGGGAAAATAGAGTGCGTCCCAAATTCTTCGTCGACTGAACTCTCATTTTTAAAAGCAATAGAGTTCATCGACTGAACTCTTGACATACGAGGGCACGGAAGCACTTTATCCCTTTTACAAGAAAAGGAAAGAAAGACGCGAGAAAGTAGTATAAATACAACCCTGGTCCACGGCAAAAGCTTTGCGCCAACACCACCACCAAACCTCTCCCCCACCCAACTCAACTCGAGCGACCTTCAAAGCCTCCACAGCGAGCAAAGCAACACTACCACCCTCCATGCCACCCTCCGGCATCCTCTCCTACATCCCGACCAGCCTCTCCTCCATCCTCCCGGTCCGCGGCTGCGGCGCGGCCCCCTTGCCGTCTCCGTCGCCGTCGCCTCCAACTCCACCGGCGTCCCCGGCCCCGAGCAAGATGTCGCCCTCGGTGAAGGCGGCGGACCGCGCGGAGCTGGCGCGCGTGTTCGAGCTGTTCGACCGGAACGGCGACGGGCGCATCACGCGGGAGGAGCTGGAGGACTCGCTGGGCAAGCTGGGCATCCCCGTGCCGGGCGACGAGCTGGCCGCCATGATCGCGCGCATCGACGCCGACGGCGACGGGTGCGTGGACGTGGAGGAGTTCGGGGAGCTCTACCGCACCATCATGTCCACGGGCGGTGGCGGGGGCCAGAAGGGCTCGTCGGGCGAGGAGGCGGCGGCGGAGGAGGACGAGGACGAGGACATGCGGGAGGCGTTCCGTGTGTTCGACGCCAACGGCGACGGGTTCATCACGGTGGACGAGCTGAGCGCCGTGCTGGCGTCGCTGGGGCTGAAGCAGGGCCGGTCGGCCGAGGAGTGCCGCCGCATGATCGGGCAGGTGGACCGCGACGGCGACGGCCGCGTCGACTTCCACGAGTTCCGCCAGATGATGCGCGGCGGCGGGCTCGCCGCGCTCGCCTGATCGACTGATGCTGATGAATGTGCGCTTTGTATGCTTGGTTGGTACTAGCAGGTGTATGTAGATATTTGGCTCGGGCCGGGGGGAATCCGTGTAACCGCTCCCGAAATTCTTCTCGTTTTTTCTGGTTTGTTTGTTCCTTCGTACGCTTAATCTAAGATGTACTGTAAGATTGATGGGCTTGCAGATTAATGGTTTGTACTGCTTGCTGCTCGCAAGAATTGCTTGGAAGAATCACCACAAGGTTTTGTACTTTTGTTCGTCGTGTGCATGTAAACACTGTAGCGCATCTCTTGGCGCCAGATTCTGTCAACTCTTCGAGTTGAGTTGAATCCGGCGTCTCTGCTTGGTTATTTGCGAACATTCCGGCAGAGTCTCGTTGCTGGCCTGCGTGCTTCGTGGCACTGGATCTGAAATGTGCAATTGCGCATCAAGAGTTGAGTCCCCTTTTCCCGCTATTACCATTGCACTTCACGATGCATGTGACGATGGGCTCAGCGGCTACCTCACACGAATTAGATATTCAGTCTTTGATTGTGCATAGAGATTCGTGCAAAAAATTCTTTTCAATTTATTCTTCTTCTTACGTATACTATATATCACTTGACTTAGACTTCGTTAAATCTCAGTCAACTGAGACCTAGCCACACACTTAGATATTTGTGTCCTCTCCGGCTCCCCCCCCCCAGACTAGGAGCATTGCAGCAAAGAGCTAGGGGAATAAGAGCATCTGTCAGCGAGACTTGACAGATCCGGTCCCTTAAACGCCCACGGACACGTTCGGATGCGTCAGTCAACACTGACCAGTCATGCCTCAAATTACCTATTCTCCATTCGAGTCTCTCATATTTCAACCCCTAAATCCATACAAAAGCATGCAAAAGAAATCATACGTATTACCCTAGCTAATCTTCGTCGTTAGAGATGTCCACGACATCGGTGCCGGGCGTCGGGTGGACGGGTGCGTAGGAGGGCTCCGGCTCCTCCTCCTCTTGCTCGACCTCATCCATGTAGGCGAACATCTCCTCCTCCGCGGCGATGGCGTCTCGCCTCCGCATCCGACTCCGATCGGAGGGAATCGAGGATGGCCTGCAACTTCGCCTGCAGATCCGCGTCCCCGGCGTCCCCCACATCCTCCTCCTCCTCCTTCTCAACCTCCTCCTCAACCTCCAACTCCTCCGGATACACTACATTCGAAAGGTAGCCTCGTACCTTGCCTGGATCTGCTCAAGGAGCTGCAGCCGGCGCCCCGACGTTAGAATGGGTGGCCCCTTATCCGGCGGCGTGGGGACGTGGCTACTAGTGGTGGCGGACGAGGAGTGAAAAGTGGTGTCGGCGGCGGACGACGGAGGAAAATATGGAGGGGTAGGGTTTCGGTGCCGACGGTCAGATTAAATAGCCGGGCTAGGCACTACGTGGCCCGCCGGAGCGGCGCCACGCAGCGACATCGGTCCGACGGAGGAGATGAGCTTCAGACCGCCGGGTTTTCGGGCGATTCTGCGTGGGACCCCGACGTCAGTCCGACGTGGTGGGCGTGCCCGGACACCCCATATTCGTCCTATATATTAGACTACATATGAGGGGTGCCGGTCAGTCTAGGTGTTTGAGACCTATTTAAGGCGCTCGGCTGGGTCAAAATTTCGTGACCAGTCAGTGACCGGGCGGTCCGCTCGGGCGTTTGAGGGTGCTGGGTGTAATGCTCTAACGATCTGCTAGTCGGCCTATCGACACGCTTCCTGCGCGGCCCATCCCATGTAACAGAGCGACGCGTAGGCCACGTCGCCGATCGATCGTGCGCCCACGGCCGCGCGCACCTACCTGGCGTCGAGCGGAATGACGGGGACGCGTGCCATATTGCGACAGGTCAGCCATCCCCCACACGATCGGCCCGCGCTGCGTGCGTGCACGAGGCCGATACGGCCGTTAGAGGCGCCGCGAGCGTGGGCGCCGGCGTCGGCGTGGTCGCGTGGCGGTGCATGGGCCATTCGGCGCCCAGCCGTTGCCTCGGTCGGCCAAACCGGCGGACGTGGCTTGGTCGGCCACAGTCAGAGTCACAGTCACACACAACCTTCAACCTGGCCTAAAAACGGCTGACGTCCGTGTGCGTCGCGATTGGCAGAAAACACTCGTGAACGGAAATCCGGTGAACGTCAGTCCAGGTTCAGGAGATGACCTGGTAAAGGTTTCAACTTTTTTTCCTTTTGATTTGACAATGGAATGGTTTTACGTGTTCAAGGTCAAGCCTTCAAAGGAGTATGTTGCACCTGGTCCAGGCCTCATTGAGCCGTCAACGCAGCTGCATAACGAATGTACAAATTACGACGACGACAGAGATGCAGATGCAGAGCGACGTGATGTGCTTCGTCGCCGTGCCGGCGGCCGGTTGCCTAATTCAACGTCGCACACGGCCTGGTAAGAGTGCACGGCAGGTAATGATGCAGCCAGGGTGACCAGCAAGTTAATCCCGCCGCTCTGACTCGTTCGGTTTCAGGATTGGTCAGGGCATGTCAAAATCCTCTGCTTTATAGCGCGTCAACAACAGCAGTAATCCCTGACAATGCAGGCTAATAATTACGCCCATAGTCCTGATATATTGCTTTTTTTTTTGCGGTAAACCACAATGCATGCTAATAATTATGTCCGTAGCTCTGACTTGGCGTTCCCACATGGCGAGGAGCCCACTTTCAGTGGCCAAAAGGGTTGGGCTGGGCGTGTGGCCAGTTTATTTTGCAAAAAGCCCTTAATATATTTTTTCTCCATGAAAAAGTACAAAAAAGAAAATGGTCGGCCAAGGTTTTAACCGGCGACCTGCGGATTGCGTGAGCGGGTTCTAGCCAGACCACCTAGGTAGACTTCTTGCAACTTATTTTGATGTCAATTACACTTTATGAATATAACACAACGCGATCGTTTGACTAAACTGAATTGCAGTCAGCGCCACCATTTTCAACATTTTATTCTATTCCATTTTTTAAATTTTGTAAAAATTATGTAAACCATAATCATGTGATACAAATAATATACATATAAATAAAATAAATTACATTGAAAATGTTCATACAACATCAAAACATATCCATGTACTAATTTAACAAAATCCATATAATTAAATTTTATGACTATAACACAAAATGATTGGGTGGCTAAACTGAATTGTAGTCAGTGCGGACAATTTCAACATTTTAGTTTTTCGCATTTTAAAATTTTGTAATTATAATGATGTGTTATAGAGAATATAAATAAAATAAATTACATTAAAAATGTTCATATCACATCAAAACATATCGCCGTACTAAATTTAACAAAAAACGATATAATTAACTTTTAAAAAACTATGATTTAAACGTGTTCACATTTTAAGAAAATATTAAATTATTTTTAGAATTTTTTTATATATTTAAATAAATTTGTATACATGTTAATCTTTTTCCTGATCTTC
Organism: Triticum aestivum; assembly: GCF_018294505.1. Taxonomy (NCBI): domain Eukaryota; kingdom Viridiplantae; phylum Streptophyta; class Magnoliopsida; order Poales; family Poaceae; genus Triticum; species Triticum aestivum. Next base: position 448,039,007 of record NC_057799.1, on the reverse strand, counting down.
AGTATCATATTCATGTAGTATATAAAAGTGATCATGGTTTAAGATTATTTTAGGTTATTTTAAAAAGAGTTCATGTGTTTTAATAATTTTTTTGTGGTTTCTATTTTTTTTACATATTTCTAACTAAAACTATATATAAAATATGTATGAAAAATAAATATGAGCCTAGTGTGCCATCGGATTGCAGATTCTGATTGTGTAATATTTAAATCATATAAACAATTTTTATAATTCATAAATATTTTAAATTGTATGAATATGTTTTAAACTAACACATGAATTCTCTTTACAATGACATGAACCTTTTGAATTATGCATAGCGTAAGTATACTTTTTAAACAAGAGACGTCTTGTGTTGGGGTGGTATGCCCGGGTATTTAACTTGTTGTATTTTGTTTATGGGATTAAAGTTCTTAATTTATATTGTTCAGCCTAATAAAGTATATAAAGGTTATATATATTAATGTGTTGTCAAATCCGACTCGCTGTGCTGGATAGCCAACTGCGCATGTAATCTGTACGTCGTGTGTTTGAATCTCAGGACTAGCATTTTCATTTTATGTACAATTTCTCTGGAGCAACTTTTTCACGAGAGAAAAAATTCGAGGGGTTTGTCGCAAAAAGACAAACCACACGCCATGCCCTCCCCTTCATCTCACTGACAGCGGGCCCCACGCCGAGTTGGCACACCTAGTCAACACAGCAGGCGTATATAACATGGTATTTCCACCGTCAAGCCAAGTTCTTGAACCACTTATATGTACACCACAAGTTCTAGCACTAAAGTGATTATTTGTGCCAAGTTCTAGCACCTACGGTGTAATTGACTCATAACAAAAAGGTCATGGGGGTATATACCCAACTACAAATGGCGATCAACATTCAAGGAAGTAGAAAAATTAACTAAATTGTGTACATCAACATTCATCTGACGTCCTTCAAAAACAAAATCACATCTGGTAAATTCCCGAGCATGAGCTGTGATCTCCTTGATGATAGCGCCGTATCTCCCTTCTGATATAGACCCGATCTCTTCTACTACTGTTTTGCAATCACATGCTATAACCACTTGGTCCAAAGATAGGTCAAGTGCCAGGGCGAGAGCCTCTCGGCATGCGAGTGCTTCCAACGTCGGCGGGTCAATAATGTTACTCAAAACCACTGCCGAAGAGCCTAAATATAGCCTCGTGTGATCTCTGCATACCATTGCCGCTGCTCCCCTTCTGTCATTCCTTGAGAGCCCACCATTAACTTGGATTTTCGCCACACCTATTTCCAGTGCTTTCCACCCTTGCGAGCCACTGGGTCGAGCGACGTGAGATGATGTATATGGCGTGTCTCCTGCTGGGTTTGGATAGTTGCTAGTTCAGTGATGAAGTTGTTAACGAAAGAATGAGTAGCATGTGGACTTTGTAGTACACCCTCATGGATTGCCTTTCGTCGGGCTGACCAAATGGCCCACATGGTGTATGCCATCTTGAACAAACTGTCATGTGGTAGATGATCTATTGCTTGAAATAAACACACTTTGGCCGTTGGCTCCGTAGATGCTTGTATAAAATCTGCCACATCTTCATCTACTAGCGCCCATACGCATCGGGCTATCGAGCACTCCATAAGCGAATGGCGCCATGAGTCCCGCATTCCACACAGCTGGCACTTGTCATCGTCTATGATGCCAGATATCCTCGGTAGGGATCGAGTGCTTGGCCAGTCTCCACAAGAAATTGCGTATTTTTCTAGGAAGTTGGACAGACCACAAAGATGACCATGCCTTTGCTTCAGATTCATAATCATAGTAGCTCGCATTACCTTCTAGCCATTCTTCATGTTGCCTCTTTGTATCTACGAGCATGCGATATGTTGATCTTACTGTGAACAATCCATTCCTGTCGAAGTTCTCGACCCAATTGTCATCTATCTGCCGAGTGCAAATAGGTATACTCAGAATAGCTGCCGTGCCCGCCGCCACAAATGTCTGATCTAAAACCCCTTCTATTCCATGATACATTATGAGTATCAATCAATTCACTTACCATCATGGTGGGTTAGCTGACAAGCATGCTATCAACCTCATCGTGGCATTCTGTTAGAGTTGTGTCGAATATTATTATACAAGGTAGGTTACAATTGGACTTGGCTCTGGACTATGTGTAGACAAGGTAGGAGTTGTGTCCTAATAGGACACATGTATCTTAGACCTCTCATATATAGTGGGGGTAGACACACAATGTAACCTATGCCAACATAATAGCACAGGCACGCAGGGGGAGCCGATGGCATGTGTCGGCGCCCGGGTGGCCGGTGCACAGTATTGTGACGGTATCACGGGGAGGAGCGCCCGTAGTCAGGCCCCGGGGATGTAGCCATGATGGTGAACCTCATTAACAAATCTCGATGCCGTGATTGTGTGATTGCTTGGTCCTCGAATGATCGACGGTATGCCTCGGATTTATTCTAACAAGTGGCAGCGGCGGCGCCAGGGGTATTCACATGTATTCATGTGAATACCCAAGATTTGGCCTAAAAAAATTAATGCATGTCTTATTTAGCGGCCCACAAGCCCACAACAGCACAACCCACCGGTGGAAGCTACCGCGCATGCGCAGTCGTTCCCCAGCCCCCACTCGTTCAACCCGAATCCATTCCCCAGCCCCCACTTGACCGTTCCCCAAGCACCCAACCTAACCTAGCGCCTGCTGCTGCTGCGGCGGCGGCGGCCAGTACCGACCGCAGGCAGCAGCAAGCGGAGCCGTTGAACGGGCGACCAGTGGACCAGGTTCTATTCTCCTCTTCTCCTACTCCTAGTTCTAGTGTTTCAGATTCAATCAGCTCATGAGTAGGTTCTGCTTTTCTTTTTTCCTCAAATCGAGTAGTTTCTGCTCTTGAACTATAATGAGTCGAGGATGGGAGATGTTTTCTAGTGCATACATGTTTCCTGTTACTGTTTCGTTGCTACGCAACTATTCTGAGTCATATTTCACATGGCGTATCATTAGCACAGTCAGCGTGAAGATGCTTTTGTTGCATTGTGGGAAAGAGCATTGTTGCATTGTGGGAAAGAGCTTCCAAGGCAAATAAAAGAACTTTGACATCTACACCAAATCCTCCTGATGTTGAAGTTGAGAGCAGTATCATTCCTCCTACTATTGAGAGCAATCTGCAACTGGCACTTGTGCAAGCACGTGAACCTGATGATGGCCACATAGAACCTGAGAGTGGAGCTGGCTCCACAACCCCAATTGTAGAAGATGATGAAGCACATGATGAAGTTCAGTTTGAAGTAGATTTGGAAGCACTTGAGTCTGATCCTGGGAAACGGATCCCCGTCTCTAGGTACAATTTCAATGATCAGGATAAAGTTAGAAGGAGATACATCGAGTTGGGGGCATGTCAACCAAAGAATCATAATTTTGAGTATAGAGATATAAGTGGATTACAGCGTCGCTTTTCTCCTTCTTGGTTTAAGGAGTACAAGTGGCTTGAGTATAGTGTGGACAAAGAAGCCGCTTTCAGCTTCATTTGCTATTTGTTCAAGGATAAAACAAGATGTCCCGGTGGAGATGCTTTTGTGAAGAAGGGATTTAATAACCGGAACATGAAGTCGAGATTAAAGAAACATGAAGGTGAGGTTTGTTGTTCTTGATAACCCACAAGTATAGGGGATCGCAGCAGTTTTCGAGGGTAGAGTATTCAACCCAAATTTATTGATTCGACACAAGGGGAGCCAAAGAATATTTGTAAGTATTAGCAGCTGAGTTGTCAATTCAACCACACCTCGAGATTAATTATCTGCAGCAAAGTGATCAGTAGCAAAGTAGTATGATAGTTTGATAGTAGTAGGAACAGCAATAATAATGGTAACAGTGATAGCAATAGTTTTGTAGCAGTGACAATAGTAACAGCAACGGTAGTAACTTAGCAAGATCAATATGTAGGAAAATTGTAGGCATTGGATTGGTGTTTTGTTGGATGATATTCATCATGTGACAATTATAACCTAGGGAGATACGACACTAGCTCCAGTTCATAAATATAATGTAGGCATGTATTCCGTAAATAGTCATACATGCTTATGGAAAGAACTTGTATGACATCTTTTGTCCTACCCTCCTGTGGCAGCGGGGTCCTGTTGGAAACTAAGGGATATTAAGGCCTCCTTTTAATAGAGAACCGGAACAAAGCATTAACACACGATGAATACATGAACTCCTCAAACTACGGTCATCACCGGGAAGTGTCCTGACTATTGTCACACCGGGGTTGCCGGATCATAACACGTAGTAGGTGACTATAACTTGCAAGATCGGATCTAGAACATAGATATAATGGTGATAACATAAATGGTTCAGATCTGAAATCATGGCACCCGGGCACAAAGTGACAAGCATTAAGCATGGCAAAGTCATAGCAACATCAGTCTTAGAACATAGTGGATACTAGGGATCAAGCCCTAACAAAACTAACTCGATTACATGATGAATCTCATCCAACTCCTCACCGACCAGCGAGCCTACGAAGGAATAACTCACTCCCAGTGGGGAGCATCATGGAATTGGCGATGGAGAATGGTTGGTGATGACGAAGATCGAAGATCCCCCTTTCCGGAGCCTCAAACGGACTCCAGATCTGGCCTCCCGAAACAGGAGACAGCGGCGGCTCCGGCTCGTGAAACGCGATAATTCTTTTTCCTTGATTTTTTTATGAAAAAATGTGATTTTGTAGCGTCGGTTTCAGGGTCCGCGGGGCCACCAGGTGGGGACAACCCACCTGGGTGCACCTGGAGGGGGTGGCATGCTCTGGTGGGTTGTTCCCACCCATGTGCCCCTCTCCGGTGGTTCTTGGCTCCAGAAATTCTCTTTTATTGAATAAAAAATCCTCGCAAAGTTTTGTTCCAATCCAATAACTTTTATTTCTTCACAAAAACAACACCATGGTAGTTCTGCTGAAAACATCGTCAGTCCGGGTTAGTTTCATTCAAATCATGCAAATTAGAGTCCAAAACAAGAGGAAAAGCATTAGGAAAAGTAGATACGACGGAGACGTATCAACTCCCCCAAGCTTAAACCTTTGCTTGTCCTCAAGCAATTCAGTTGGTAAACTGAAAGTGAAAAAGAAAAACTTTTACGAACTCTTTTGCTCTTGTTTACATAAATAAGCTTAAACAGCACCCATGTTTTCAGCCAAGATTATAACAAACCATGTCGATAATAACTCTTAAAAATTATATTAACTCATATCAATGACACAATCAGCTAGCGAGCAATAATAAGCTATCTCAAACAACAACACATTGTCAAAACAACCATGATATAATATGACAATAGTGGTATCTCGCTGGCCCTTATTGAGACCGCAAAACATAAATGCAGAGTGAGGGAGTCCTGGATTAGGGGGTCCCCGGACGTCCGGGCTATGTGACGTGGGCCGGACTCGTGGGCCGTGAAGATACAAGATGGAAGGCTTTCCCCCGTGTCTGGATGGGACTCCCCTTGGCGTGGAAGGCAAGCTTGGCGTTCGGATATGAAGATTCCTTTCTCTGTAAACCGACTCTGTATAACCCTAGCCCCCTCCGGTGTCTATATAAACTGGAGGGTTTAGTCCGTAGAGGCAATCATAATCACACAGGCTAGACATCTAGGGTTTAGCCATTACGATCTCGGGGTAGATCAACTCTTGTAACCCCTATACTCATCAAAGTCAATCAAGCAGGAAGTAGGGTATTACCTCCATTAAGAGGGCCCGAACCTGGGTAAACATCGTGTCCCTGTCTCTTGTTACCTTTGATCCTAAGACGCACAGTTCGGGACCCCCTACCCGAGATCTGCCGGTTTTGACACCGACATTGGTGCTTTCATTGAGAGTTCCTCCGTGTTGTCGATAGAAGGATCGATGGCTCGCCTCGTCGTCAACAACAAAATCACCTCTGGAAAAGCCCTAGTTCCTGGGCAGATCCTCCAGATCGGCAATTTCACCATAGGCGCCCGCCCGGCCATAAAGCCTGAGGCGGTCCCCCGGATTGCCAAAAATCATCTCCGCATCAACCCCGAAAGCATCGATAAGATGGATCCGACAGATGTTTCGTCTTTAAATGAACTACTAGATCGCATCGCCGTCCTAGGGGTCTCAACAGATTATGATTTGAACGGGCTTAAACCCGACCGGAGAGAAATCATATCCCCACCGGTCACCCACCTGGTGACTGTCGTGGAAGAGCAAGGTGAGGATACCGCTCCTCCTACGCTAAAAACAAACTATGTTCGAATCTCAGAGCTCTGCGAACCGGACACCCATCTTCGAGAAACTATACGTCCTCCGAACATAGAACCAGGCTTCAAGCCTAAACACCCTCAGGACACTCCGGATCCTGGGCCATTAACCTCAGAAATTTTTCAAAACCCAGATTCCACAGTGGGCCACGGGTCAGATTTAATCCCACCCGCCCACCACAAGCAATACTCTCCAAGCAATTCCGGTCCCCCGGACATATGCGATTTAATGTATATACGACAGCAACCTCAGGAAACAGTCCATCACTTTTGGGCTAGATTCCTACTTGTTAAAAACAAGATTAAAGATTACTGCGACGATGATGCGGTATCAGTCTTTTGCCGCAACTGTACGGACGAGGGGATCCTCAATGCCCTCGATCGACGCCGCATACTGCACTTCATAGATTTGGCTCACATATTATAGAAGTACTGCCCAATGGAAAGCGCCTGGAAAGCCCAAACAGCTCGGTGGGAACCACGGACCTTTAAGCCACCCACCGGCCGGGCGAAAGGGATGCACCGTCACGGGGCACCCGATCATCGCTTCACGGACAAGAAAATTAAGCCCTTAACAGGGCACAGGATTGTCCTTGATGAATGGCTTGACAAGCCTTGCCAGATACATACGATGCCGAATTCCGAACCAACACATAGCCTCCGGGCATGTTGGATACTTCGGCAGGTGGCTAAAAGCGGTGAGGCCATCCTCACTGAAACTACCCCAGCAAGGTACCCCTTCGAGGGTAACGATCTCAATGTGTTCACGGTCTTCGAAACCTTCTCTTCAAATAATAGGCGCAAAAGGGCACTCCGCGACCTCGCCGAAATCAACCAAGTAGCTGCAATAAACCCTTGGAACGACATGGCGATAACTTTCAATGCCAATGACGAACCATGGGCCCGATCAGTCCGAGCACCAGCCGCCTTAGTTCTAAACCCAATTGTGGATGGATTCCGGCTCACTAAAGTGCTCATGGACGGGGGCAACGGACTGAACCTCATCTACGAGGACACGCTCAATAAAATGCAAATGAATAGGAGTCGCATTGAGCAAAGTAACACAACCTTTCGAGGAATCATCCCAGTTCGAGAAGCAAGATGCTCGGGGAAAATTAAACTCGACGTGGTATTCGGCACGCCAGAGAACTATAGGTCCGAAGAGATAATCTTCCAGGTGGCCCCTTTCAACAGCGGATATCATGCCCTATTACGGCGAGATGCATTCACACACTTTCAAGCCATACCTCATTACGGCTACATGAAGCTCAAAATGCCCGGGCCCAACGGTGTTATCACTATCTCCAGTGATCTGGACATAGCACTCAGTGCTAAAAACAAAACCGCATCCCTGGCCCTCGAGGCACTGTCCGAAGCCCTGGCGACCGAGGAGCTCACCGCTCCGCGTTTCACAGTGGATAGAGACGACGTAATTCTCGATAAGAGGCCTAAATCCACTTCTTTCAAGCCAGCAGACGAGATAGTCAAATTTCAAGTTCACCCGACGGACCCCAAGAAGACAGCTTCTATTGGGCCACAGCTGGATCCGGCGGTCGACGCTGCATTACGCGCGTTCTTGCGTGAGAATTGGGACATCTTCGCCTGGCACCCCTCGGACATGCCGGGAATCCCACGCGCGCTGGCCGAACACAGTCTCAACATACTGAAGGGATACAAGCTAGTCAAGCAAACCCTGCGGCAATTTTCCGAACCCAAACGACAAGCTGTGGGTGAGGAGCTAGCCAAGCTACTCGAAGCCGGGTTTATCAGAGAGATCAAACATCCGGATTGGCTAGCAAATCTGGTCATGGTGCTGAAGAAGGATAAATCCTGGCGCTTGTGTGTCGACTTCAAGGACCTTAATAAAGCCTGCCCTAAGGATCCCTTCCCACTACCTTGCATCGACCAGATCATTGATGCCACCGCAGGACACGACTCACTGTGCTTCCTCGACGCATACTCCGGATACCATCAAATCAAGATGAAGGAATCCGACCAAGCCGCGACGGCATTCATCACCCCATATGGGCCCTTCTGCTTCAACACCATGCCCTTCGGACTCAAAAACGCCGGCGCCACATACCAACGCATGATTCAAACATGCCTGGAAAAGCAATTCGGCAAGACAGTTGAGGCATATGTAGATGATGTAGTCATCAAAACCAAGCATGCCGAATCATTGGTGGACTACGCCTTACATTCGACAACCTCCGAAGACATGACATACGGCTCAATCCAAAAAAGTGCGTCTTCGGCGTTCCCGCCGGAAAATTGCTTGGGTTCATCATTTCCAATAGGGGAATCGAGGCAAACCCAGCCAAAATCCAAGCCCTGTCACAGTTGGCTACACTAATAGACCTCAAGCAGGTCCAAAAACTGGCCGTATGTGTCGTAGCTTTGAGCCGCTTCATCTCCAGATTAGGAGAAAAAGCGCTGCCATTGTATTGCCTGCTCTGACGCACCGACCACTTTGTGTGGACGGATACTGCAACAGCCGGACTAGAAGAAATAAAAGCTTTGTTAGCAAGCAACCCAATCCTGGCCGCGCCAAACGTCGGTGAACCCATGCTATTGTACATATCTGTAACGCATCAGGTGGTGAGTGTGGTGCTCGTCGTCGAACGAGAGGAAGAGGGACATAAATTCTCACTTCAAAAACCAGTATACTATGTGTCAACGATCCTCACACCATGCAAATCCCGATACCTGCATTATCAGAAGATAGCATATGCGGTCTTCATGGCATCCCAGAAGCTGCGGCACTACTTTCAAGAATGTTCGATCACGGTAGCTTCCGAGGTACCACTCAATGATATCATAAACAACCGGGACGCCACTGGCCGGATTTCCAAATGGGCTATTGAGCTCTTACCGTTTGAAATAACATATAAGCCACGCCGAGCCATTAAATATCAGGTGTTGGCTGACTTCGTCGCTAAATGGACGGAAGCCGAACTTCCTAAAGAGTATGGCACATATTCCAACTGGGTGATGCACTTCAACGGCTCTAAAATGCTAGCCGGACTTGGGGCTGGCATCATCCTGACATCCCCCACAGGAGATACAATCCGTTATGTGCTCCAAATACTGTATACAGACTCTAATAACGCAGCTGAATATGAGGCCTTATTTCATGGTCTTCGGATGGCTGTCTCTATGGGCATACAATGCCTCGAGGTGCGCGGGGATTCAAACCTGGCAATATCCCAAATAAACGGAGATTTTGATGCCAAAGATCCGAAGATGGCGGCTTACCGCAACGCCGTACTCAAAATATCAGCTCGGTTTGACGGGCTTGAGTTTCATCACGTGGCCCGAGAGAGCAATCAAGCAGCGGACATCCTTGCTCGCATGGGCGCGAAGCGCGACCCTGTCCCACCTAACACCTTCGTGGAAAGGCTCTTCAAGCCATCCGTGGTATGGTAGGACGAGTGCAGCAACGCCAGTCCAGATCCAATCATACCCCCAGATTACGAATGCAATTCCGATATCATCAGGGGCTCGGCCACCGAACCAACGCCATCGGCTCATGTAATCATGGCAGTAATCGCCCCATGGACCGAACCCTTCTTGGCCTACCTCAATAGGCAAGAGCTCCCCGAGGACCAGAATGAGGCTCGATGCATCGTCCGACGCTCAAAAGCCTACAAGGTTCATGAAGGAGAGCTCTACAAGAAAAGTACTACTAGAGTCCTTCAAAGGTGTATCTCCAAAGAAGAGGGTCGGCAGCTCTTGGCCGAAATCCATGCTGGTCTTGGCGGTCATCATGCTGCAGCTCGGGCCCTTGTAAGTAAGGCCTTTCGAACTGGATTTTTCTGGCCTACAGCCCGAGAAGATGCGCAAGACCTCGTCCAGTGTTGTGTAGGATGCCAGCTTTTCGCCAATCAAAGCCATATGCCGCCTACCGCCCTACAAACAATCCCCATTACTTGGCCCTTTGCGGTCTGGGGGCTTGACATGATCGGACCCCTTAAAGGGGGGGAAGCCATAAGAAAAAATATATGTTTGTCATGTTGGATAAATTCACTAAGTGGATAGAGGTCAAGCCAGTTAAAACGGCCGAAGCCGAACCAGTGATAGAGTTCATATCCGGTGTCGTACACCGTTATGGTGTCCCACACAGCATCATCACCGACAACGGCTCTAACTTCACAGCCGACGAAGTAAAAAACCTGGTGCGCTAATTTGGGAATCAAGCTCGATTATGCCTCCATCTATCACCCTCAAACAAATGGTCAAGTCGAATGGGCTAATGGCTTGATAATGAGCGGCATTAAACCCAGACTAGTGCGGTCCTTATAGGAGTCAAATAATCACTGGGTTGAGGAGCTCGACTTCGTACTCTGGGGGCTGCGGACCACGCCCAATCGCACGACCGGATACACACCATTCTTCATGGTGTACGGCGCAGAGGTCGTCTTGCCCTGCGATATTATCCACGACTCACCTCGAGTCCGCATGTACGAGGAGAAAGAAGCCGAGCTCGATCGGCAAGATGAGTTAGATGTCCTGGAGGAGGAGAGTGATGTCTACTACGCAAACTTCTTCTTGTAGACGTTGTTGGGCCTCCAAGTGCAGAGGTTTGTAGGACAGTAGCAAATTTCCCTCAAGTGGATGACCTAAGGTTTATCAATCTGTGGGAGGCGTAGGATGAAGATGGTCTCTCTCAAGCAACCCTGCAACCAAATAACAAAGAGTCTCTTGTGTCCCCAACACACCCAATACAATGGTAAATTGTATAGGTGCACTAGTTCGGCGAAGAGATGGTGATACAAGTTGAAAGAACATGCGGTGCCCCCATGTTTGGTTTTGGTAATTGATGTCAATCTCTATGGACTAATGGTTGCCTTGAGTTATATTTGAAGGATTTGTCCATAGGCATTTCTTGAAGTCCATGTGTTGGTTTCAAGGAGTTTATGTGGTGACCAAGGTGTTATTAAGGAATTATCCAAAGATTGGTCATGTGAGAGTAGAACTTATTGCAAGCATGTCTTGAAGAAGAAGATTGTGTGATCATTCATGTTTACCTTCAAGACATCATCCAAATGAAGAGAGTTGGAAAGAGTCAAGGTTGATCAAGACTAAGTGAAGAGTGAATCAAGTTGATCAACACACAAAGCGCACAAGATATACCGAGAGGGATCAAGCGATCCCATGGTGTGGTAAGCATTGTCGATTACGCTTTGTGTACTAACCCATGATCTTCGTGAGAGTTCTTTGTGGGGTTAGGTTGCGGTGTGCAAGTTCAAGTGAAGCATCATGAAGAGATCAAATGCTTGAAGCTTGCTGTCCATTGTGGCGACAATGGACTTGTGAAGATGTTGCGGTGCACAAGTTCAAGTGAAGCATCATGACGAGATCAAATGCTTGAAGCTTGCCGTCCATTGTGGTGACAATGGACTGGTGAAGATGTGCGGAAGAGTGGCTCACCCATAGTGGAGTACGGGGGAGCAATCAACTAGTCTTCATCGAGACAACACAACCAAGAAAGGTGGTCCAACTTGAGGGAGTCAAGATCGTCATCATCTAGCTCAAGTGGACCATGTGCAAGGCAAAGGTGTGCTCTTGATAGGTTTTCTATTTTACCGGTCTCATGATGGTAGTTGGGAGACCGGGTTATAGGATCGATTGCCGTACTATCAAGGGGGGCTCTCGATGAGTAGCTTGATCGTATCGTTCATAGAGAGCTCAAACCATTGCATCCTTGCATCATCTTTGTTGGTTCTGGTTTGGTTCTTCTCTTTGTGAGTTTTGGAGCTTATGGTCATCTTGATGACAAGCTCGAGTTCATCGAAAACGGGGTTCACTCGCATCTTCTATGATGTTTTCGATGTTGGAGGTTATGCCGGTTCTTCTCGGTTGGAGGTTTCACTCCTCTATTTTTTGGCATACCTCCCCTGCCTCTTCTTACTATAACCAGTCGCTGTTTTGATGCTACTCGTCTTTCTCTATCCAACAAGCTTGAGTTTGCTCAATTCGGAGCTCATATGCAGAAGTTATGGCAGTCTTGGTTTCCTAGCGGTAGTACCGCGGCCAGAGCGGCAGTACCGCTTATCACCCCAAGCGGTAGTACTGCTGTCCAAAGCGGTAGTACCGCCTATGGCCATAAGCGGTAGTACGGCTACGGTTCCGCGCTGGTACCGCCTCGATTTTGGGTCTTGCATTTTTCGTGTCGAGTTTTGCAGTAGTTGCACGGCAGTAAGGCGCGGCAGTTCCACCTATAAGCGGTAATACCGCCCTGATGGGCGGTAGTACCGCCTATAAGCGGTAGTACCGCTCCGGTCGGGCAGTAGTACCGCTACTGTTTTTTTGGGTCCCGTGTTCTGCTCCTCCAGCGGTAGTACCGCTGGGGTGCGCGGTAGTACCGCTTATAAGCGGTACTACCGCCCCAAGGTTCATGTTTGGTTGCTCCTTTTCCCTGCTTCTTCCGCCAGAGCGGTAGTACCGCTCGTGGAGCGGTAGTACCGCTCGTGTGCGGGCTGAGCACACTAACGGTTGGATTTTTCCCCTTCTATAAAAGGGGGTCTTCTTCCCCATTGAACCTTATCCTTTGAGCTCGTGTTCTTCCCCCATTGTTGACCTTCTTCGAGCTTGCTAACTCTCAATCCCTCCATGGATCCTTGCTAGTTTTTGAGGGAAAAGAGAGAGGAGATCTAGATCCACATTTCCACCAATCACTTTCTCCTCTATGTGAGGGGAACCCCTTGGATCTAGATCTTGGAGTTCTTGGTGTTCTCCTTCTTGTTCTTCCTCTCATTTTCTTCCCTAGCATTAGTTGCTTCGGTGGGATTTGAGAGAGAAGGACTTGGGCACTCCGTGTGCCCTTGCCATTGCATTTGGTGCATCGGTTTGAGTTCTCCACGGTGATACGTGGAAGTTACAAGTTGAGAAGCTTATTACTCTTGGGTGCTTGGTGCCCTTGAGCTTGTTCCTCTTGGGTGCTTGGGCACCCTAGACGGTTGGTGGTGTTCGGAGCTCAATCATTGTGGTGTAAAGCTCCGGGCAAGCGTCGGGGTCTCCAATTAGGTTGTGGAGATCGCCCTGAGCAATTTGACGGGTACCGGTGACCGCCTCCAAGGGTTGCCAAAGTGTACGGGTTCGGTGACCGCCCCCAAGGGTTGCCATTTGTACGGGTTCGGTGACCGCCCTCAAGGGTCCCTTAGTGGAATCACGGCATCTTGCATTGTGCGAGGGCGTGAGGAGATTACGGTGGCCCTAGTGGCTTCTTGGGGAGCATTGTGCCTCCACACCGCTCCAAACGGAGATTAGCATCCGCAAGGGTGTGAACTTCGGGATACATCGTCGTCTCCACGTGCCTCGGTTATCTCTTAACCGAACCCTTTACTTACGCACTTTACTTTGTGATAGCCATATTGTTTCTTGTCATATATCTTGCTATCACTTAGTTGTTTATCTTGCTTAGCATAAGTTGTTGGTGCACATAGGTGAGCCTAGTTGTTGTAGGTTTTGAGCTTGTCAAATTAACCGCTAGGTTTATTCCGCATTTGTTCAAGCCTAAACCGTAATTATTTTAAAGCGCCTATTCACCCCCCCTCTAGGCGACATCCACGATCTTTCACAAGTGCAATATGGATGGTATATATAGGTTTTTGTAATCTGAATTTATAAAAACAACAAGGTAACAAGCGATAAAAGTGAGCGTAAACGGTATTGCAATGCGTTGAAACAAGGCCTAGGGTTCATACTTTCACTAGTGCAAGTTCTCTCAACAATATAACATAATTGGATCATATAACTATCCCTCAACATGCAACAAAGAGTCACTCCAAAGTCACTAATAGCGGAGAACAAACGAAGATATTATTGTAGGGTACGAAACCACCTCGAAGTTATTCTTTCGGATCGATCTATCATAGAGTTCGTACTAGAATAACACCTTAAGACACAAATCAACCAAAACCCTAATGTCACCTAGATACTCCAATGTCACCTCAAGTATCCGTGGGTATGATTATACGATATGCATCAAACAATCTCAGATTCATCTATTCAACCAACACATAAAACTTCAAAGAGTGCCCCAAAGTTTCTACCGGAGGATCAAGACGAAAACGTGTGCCAACCCCTATGCATAAGTTCACGAGCGGAACCCGCAAGTTGATCACCAAAACATACATCAAGTGGATCACGTGAATATCCCATTGTCACCATAGATAAGCACATGCAAGACATACATAAAGTGTTCTCAAATCCTTAAAGACTCAATCCGCTAAGATCACTTCAAAGGGAAAACTCAATCCATTACAAGAGAGTAGAGGGGGAGAAACATCATAAGATCCAACTATAATAGCAAAGCTCGCGGTACATCAAGATCGTACCATCTCAAGAACACGAGAGAGAGATCAAACACATAGCTACTGGTACATACCCTCAGCCCCGAGGGTGAACTACTCCCTCCTCGTCATGGAGAGCGCCGGGATGATGAAGATGGCCACCGGTGAGGGTTCCCCCCTCCGGCAGGGTGCTGGAATAGGGTCCCGATTGGTTTTTGGTGGCTACAGAGGCTTGCGGCGGGCGGAACTCCCGATCTATTCTGTTCCTCGATGTTTTTAGGGTATATGGATATATATAGGCGAAACAAGTCGGTCAGGGGAGCCACGAGGGGCCCACGAGGGTGGGGGGCGCGCCCAAGGGGGTAGGGCACGCCTCCCTGCCTCGTGGCTTCCTCGAAGCTTCCCTGACTTCTACTCCAAGTCTCCTGGATTGCTTCCGTTCCAAAAATAACTCTCCCGAAGGTTTCATTCCGTTTGGACTCCGTTTGATATTCCTTTTCTTCGAAACACTGAAATAGGCAAGAAAACAACAATTTGGGCTGGGCCTCCGGTTAATAGGTTAGTCCCAAAAATAATATAAAAGTGTTTAGTAAATCCCATGAACATCCAAAATAGATAATATAATAGCATGAATACTTCATAAATTATTGATACGTTGGAGACGTATCAGCATCCCCAAGCTTAATTCCTGCTCGTCCTCGAGTAGGTAAATGATAAAAGAGATAATTTATGAAGTGTGAATGCTAGCAGGTGCACAAGTTTGATCAATGATAATTTCAATCACCTTTTCTAGCATCATCATATGTCATAACAGTAGCTCATCTCATAAAACTTTTCATGATCAAGTAACAAACTATTCACATGTTAAAGTATAGATCATAAACTTTCTTGAAAACTAACAAACCGTGTTATTAGTCATCAAACAATTACAATTCATCTTATTTTCAGGAAGAGTCTATGTCAGAGCTTTGATTCAGCAAACTTCACATACTCAACTATCATTTAGTCTTTCACAATTGATAACACTCACACGATATTTATGGGTTCAAAGTTTTAATCAGACACATAGAAAGATAGGGGCTTATAGATTCGCCTCCCAACATTTTACCTCAAGGGTAATGTCAACAATAATAGTTCATGATGCCTTACATCCAATTGGATATATATATATTAGGATCTTTCCAACACAAGGTGCTTGCCAAAGGATAAAATGTAAAAAGGGAAGGTGAAGATCACCATGACTCTTGCATAAGGTGTAAGACAAGAATAAAAGATAGGCCCTTCGCAGAGGGAAGCAGAGGTTGTTGTTAAGGCATATCTCTCTAGATGTGGTTTTGGTGATTGATGACAACATGTTTGCGGACTAATCGTGTGCTTTGAGCTTTTCAGAGATTCATCCTTTGGCACGAGATGATTTCTTTCCCCTCAGAGTGTTATTCAAGACGGTGTAGCTCTTTCGTTTCTATTTTGGTGAACTAGTTCCGTAGGAGTCACCGTACTATCAAGAGGGGGTCCGCTTTGGTAAGGCTAGGGTGGAATCAACACGTACACATCTTTTTCACACCCTCTGAGCCTTCCCGCTTCGATGGAGGTTCCATTCCCATTCCTCTTGAGTTCGTTCTGGTCCCAGCGGTAGTACCACGGTGCCCAGCGGTAGTACCGCTTAGGAGTCATAGGCGGTAGTACCGCTCGGCAGCGGTAGTACCGCCGGTGGGTCCTCGGCCGTAGTACCGCTGCGGTACCGTGCTCCTACCGCGTCGACTCGAGGGGGTCGCTTCTCGTGTCGGATTGTGCGGCACTAAGCAGTGGCAGTAGAGCGGTAGTGCCGCTCATGAGCGGTAGTACCGCCCTACCACCGCGGCAGTACTGCACTGGGTCCAACTCCTGCTCTCTCGCCAGCCCTCCCAGACTGAACGACATTACCGCGAGGGGGAGCGGTAGTACCACTGTCCGCAGCGGTAGTACCGCCCACACCTGCGGTAGTACCGCCCTCTGCGGGGCTGTTTGGGGGGTAACGGTTGGATTGTTCCCCCCTCTATAAAAAGGGGTCTTCTTCTCCAAAGTTGACTTACCTCTTCCCCCAAAAGCTTCATTGTTGCTCCAAGCCCCATTTTCGTCCGATCTCTCTCCCTAGCCAATCAAACTTGTTGATTTGCTCGGGATTGGTTGAGAAGGCCCCGATCTACACTTCCACCAAGAGAAATTTGATCCCCCCACTAATCCCTAGCGGATCTTGTTACTCTTGGGTGTTTGAGCACCCTAGACGGTTGAGGTCACCGCGGAGCCATAGTCCATTGTGGTGAAGCTTCGTGGTGTCGTTGGGAGCCTCCAATTAAGTTGTGGAGATTGCCCCAACCTTGTTTGTAAAGGTCCGGTCGCCGCCTTCAAGGGCACCAATAGTGGAATCACGGCATCTCGCATTGTGTGAGGGAGTGAGGAGAACACGGTGGCCCTAGTGGCTTCTTGGGGAGCATTGTGCCTCCGCACCGCTCCGATGGAGACGTACTTCCCCTGAAAAGGAAGGAACTTCGGTAACACATCCTCGTCTTCACCGGCTCCACTCTTGGTTATCTCGTCCCTTTACTTGTGCAAGCTTACGTGTGTTATATCCCTTGCTTGCTTGTGTGCTTGTTGTTGTTGCATCATATAGGTTGCTCACCTAGTTGCATATCTAGACAACCTACTTTGATGCAAAGTTTAAATTGATATAGAAAAGGCTAAAAATTGTTAGTTGCCTATTCACCCCCCCTCTAGTCAACTATATCGATCCTTTCAATTGGTATCAGAGCCTCGTCTCTTTATTAAGGACTTTGCCGTTCGAAGAGTATGGTTGACACCGTAGATTGTGCGGAGGAGCACTCCGGTGTGAATCCAGTCTCGTCTATGGCCGATGGGGGAACCGCGGTCTCTCGTGAGGAATTCAATGTGGCTTTGGACACATTGAAGACCTCCATGACGACCGAGGTTGAAAGCATGTTTAATAAATTCTTAGAAGGGCTTAAACTATCCACCGTACCGTTGAAAGTGGGTGATCCCGCTAACAAGGTGACAGATGCTAACTCCGACAAGGGGGAAGCTACTAGTGAGAAAGCTCCTTCTTCTAGTGGTAAAAATGGCACCGGCATCTTTGCCCATGTGGAACCTCCACTTGTCTATGGTGGACCGCTTCCCTCCACTCATTTGAATCATGCCGGCCCTGCGCCTAAGATTGAGAAGAATGTGGACTTTGATTCTTGGGTCTATCGCTTTAAACGTCATTTACATCATGTGAATACTAACCTTTGGAGAATCATTGAAGAAGGTTTCTATCCGCATGACCGAAGCAACTTCACTCCTAGAGAAGCCGTGGATAATCAATTCATGAGAATGCTCTCTTCATCATCCAAGAAGCAATTCCACCCAAAGATCTTCCTCATCTCCGGCCCTACTCCATGGCCAAAGATGCTTGGCACCAAGTTGTTTCCCTCTACCGGGGAAGTGCAAGCATTCAACGCTCAACTATGAAGTGGTGCAAGATGAAGCCGATGAGTTTGCAATGAAAGAAGATGAAGAACCTCGTGAACTTTATCGGAGAGTTACCAAACTCGCGGTTTCACTCCGAGATCTTGGAAGCAAGGACACAGATGACAATTGGATCAAGCGCAAATTCCTCAAGGCAATGAATCCTTGCCACAAAGCCATGTCCTCCGTCATCCGTCAAAGACCGGACTTCCACACCTTGTCCTCAAGTGAAGTGTTGGATGAGTTCGTTGCTATGAGCATCTTGGACAAGACCGCCGACAATGCGGTACTACGCTCTCAACGAGTAAAGAAGCCCAACCTTGCACTAAAGGCCAAGGTTAATGTGGAGGAAGAGGACGAAGAGGAAGAAGAGGAGAGCAACCCCGAAGATACAAAGTATGCCTATCATGAACACATGGCTCTTGCTTCAAGGCAATTTTGGAGCAAGAAGAACTCAAGGGCCAACTTCAACAAGAACAATTCAAGTGGCACAAAGGTCAAGCAACGTGTGAGGACTTGCTATAATTGTGGCAATGTGAGCCACTTTGTTGCGGAGTGCCCTTATGAGAAGAGGGAAGACAATGGTGGCAAGCTCATCCGAAAGGACAAGGCCAAGTCTTTCCCCAACAAGAGCAACTTCACCAAGAAGACTCCTCCCAAGGCATTGGTGGTACAAGAGGAGTACAATGATGATGAAGATGGTGAATCGGTTTCCATGGCCTCCGTTGCCATTGCGACGACACCACAGGTGTCTCTCTTCGACTCACCCAATGAGACATCACCGCCAAGTGCCTCATGGCTAAAGCCACCAACAAGGTAACCCCCAACATCAAAACTACCATCATTAATCATCCTTCTTTGACGGATTGCATTGATGAACATGAGGGATCTATTGTGGTGGAGAATGAGTTTGAGTCCTTTATGAGTAAACTCAAGGGTAAATCCAAGAAGCACTTCGTTGCTCCCTTGGAACAACTTGGTGAAGCCAATGACATGATCGAGGCTCACGAAGATACCATCTCTAAGATGGAGGGGCATAGTCGTGACTATGCCGATGAGATTTCGGATCTTTCCAATGCTCTTGAGGAAGAGCGTGGTCTTCGTTTGGCTCTTGAGGAGTCACACAACGATGATCATGCTAAGTTAAAGAAAGATCTTGATCATGCTCTTGTTGTTTCTCGTGTGCTAAATTCCGAGAAGGCCAAACTTGGGGTTGATCTTGCTAGACTCAAGGAGGAGTTTGATATACTTGACAAGGCTCACAAGGCCTTGAAAGGTATTCATGCTAGCCTCAAGGAGTCTCATGATCAACTCCGAGTGAAGCTAACCAAGGAGAAAGCCACCTTTCCTCATGGTGTTAATTGATAATGCAAATGCTACTAACCCTTGTTGTGAGCATGTGCATCTTGTTGAGGAGAATGCTAAGTTGAAGGAGCAACTTGAGAAAGGCCTTGTGTCGTGCATTCAAGGTGAGAAGAACCTCAACGACCTTTTGAGCAATCAAAAGGAAGTTGCGGCCAAGGAAGGGATTGGGTTCGCACCCATGCCCAAGAACAAGAAGAAGAATGACAAGACCAAACGACCTCCCCCTCTCAAGCAAACCTTTGTGAAGGAGGGAGAGGGTGCTTCCAAGGAGAAGAAGAACAATGTGAAGGGTGGTGGTGTCAAGAAAGGCAATGCCACCCCTTCCAACAAAGCCGGCGACTTTAACCCTTCTTATGTGTTGTGCCGTGCTAGTGATGGGCATGTTTATGCCAAATTTGTTGGTTCTACTTATGAGTACATTGAATGGTCCATTTGGGTTCCTAAGACCCTTGTTACTAACATCAAAGGACCCATTACAAAATGGGTACCTAAAACCAAGCATTGATCTCTTGTAGGTGTTTGCTTCCGGTGGGGGATCATGGTTGCTCGATAGTGGAGCTACAAATCATATGACCGGAAGCAAGGACTTGGTGGTGGACGTGCACAAGATTCCATCTATGCCCACCAATGTCGAGTGGGGTGATGCCTCGTCTTCTAAGGTATTGGGACTCGGCAAGGTTGTCATTTCTCATGATCTCACGATCGAGAAGGTCATGCTTGTTGAGTCCCTTGCATACAATTTACTTTCCGTTCGTCAACTTGCAATCATGGGTTTTGCCACTTTCTTTGATATTGATACCGTGGCCCTCTTGTGGAGCAAGACTCTTAAAGTAGCCTTTGTTGGGCATGTCGAGAATGGTCTCTATGTGATTAACTTTTCGGAGCGACCCACTAAGACCGCGACATGCCTAATGGCTAAAGTTGACGTGGGATGGCTTTGGCATCGCCGTTTAGCCCATGTCAATATGAGATCTTTGCAAAGTCTTCTCAAGGGGGACCATGTCCGTGGACTAACGAATGTTAGTTTTGCTAAAGATCGTGCTTGCAGTGCTTGTATCGAAGGAAAGCTACATGAGAAGGCTCACCCTCCCACGACTATCATTTACTCGAAGAGGCCTTTGGAGCTCCTTCATTTGGATCTCTTTGGGCCTCCATCCTTTGATAGTCTTGGGGGTAGGAAGTATTGCTTGGTGATTGTGGATGACTATTCAAGATACACTTGGGTATATTTCTTCAAGAGGAAGAGCGAGACCCAACAAACCGTCATTGACTTTGCAAATGAAGCCCAACGTCAACACAATGCAAAGATCTTGACTATAAGAAGTGACAACGGCACCGAGTTCAAGAACTACACCTTGGATGAGTTTCTTAGTGATGAGGGGATCAAGCATCAATATTCCGCACCATACACCCCTCAACAAAATGGTGTAGCGGAGAGGAAGAACCGGACGTTGATGGATGCGGCAAGGACCATGATGGCGGAGTTCAAGTCTCCCTACAACTTTTGGGCCGAAGCCATCAACACCGCGTGTCATGCATCTAATCGGCTCTACCTCCGCAAAGGCTTGAACAAGACTCCATATGAGATACTCACCGGCAACAAGCCCAACCTCAAGTACTTCCGGGTGTTCGGGTGTAAGTGTTTCATTCTCAAGAAAGGTGTCCGTTTGTCTAAATTTGAGGCTAGAGCTTATGAGGGCATATTTGTTGGTTATGCTACAAACTCTCATGCTTACCGTGTTCTCAATAAGTCCACGGGACTTATTGAGGAAACGTGTAACGTGGAGTTTGATGAGAATAACGGCTCCCAAGTGGAGCAAAGTGGTACTTGTGATGTAGGTGATGAAATTCCTCCCCAAGCCATAAGAAGAATGGGTGTTGGTCATATCCTACCCATTGAGGAACCCCTTGTGGCCGAAGGAGAAGGACAATGTTCCACTCAAGTGGAACCATCACCAACCCAAGACCCACACGCTTCCGAAGAACATAGTGAAGGCCCTCAACCAAATGAACAAGATCAAGGGCAAGATCACCCTCAAGATGGTGGTGAACCACCACATGATGCCCAAGGTCAAGTTCTCACCACCGAGCAAGTTCAAGATCAAGAGCAAGCTCAAGATCAAGAACAAGCTCAAGACGGCGCTCAAGATGATCAAGTTTCCTCTCCTCATCTCACTTCCGAGGAGGAATTGGAGCGTCGTGCCGCCAAGATTGCTTCCAAGCTCACCACCAAAGGGCACATCATGGAGAATGTGCTTGGAAGCTTAACTAAGGGGGTAAGCACTCGTAGACAATTAGCAAACTATTGTGAACATCATGCGTTTGTCTCTTGTGTGGAACCCCAAAAGGTTTATGAAGCGCTCGAGGATCCGGATTGGCTCAATGCAATGCATGAAGAACTCAACAACTTCGAGCACAACAAGGTGTGGAGATTGGTGCCAAGGCCAACGGGGAACCATAATGTCATTGGGACCAAGTGGATATTCAAGAACAAGCAAGATGCTCATGGAACTATCATTCGCAACAAGGCTCGTTTGGTGGCACAAGGCTACTCCCAAGTCGAGGGTATCGACTACGGTGAAACCTTTGCTCCCGTTGCTCGCCTTGAGTCCATTCGCATGTTAATTGCCTATGCTTCTCATCATAACTTTAAGTTGCAACAAATGGATGTGAAGAGTGCTTTTCTTAATGGTCCCATTAATGAGTTGGTCTATGTCAAACAACCCCCCGGGTTCGAGGATCCCTACTTTCCCGATCATGTGTATCAACTCGATAAGGCACTCTATGGCCTTAAACAAGCCCCACGTGCGTGGTATGACCACCTTACCGAGTTGTTACAAGATCGTGGATTTGAAGTTGGGCTAATCGACCCCACTCTTTTTACTAAGAAGGTCAAAGGGGAGTTGTTTGTGTGCCAACTATATGTTGATGATATTATCTTTGGTTCCCCTAACAAAGCTTTCAATGAGGAATTTGCCGCTCTCATGACCTCAAAGTTCAAGATGTCTTCCATGGGAGAGTTGAAGTTCTTCCTCGGGTTCGAAGTGAAGCAAAGAAGAGAAGGAACCTTCATCAACCAAGCCAAATACACCCAAGACATGCTTAAGAGATTCAAGCTAAATGATGTCAAGCCGGCTTCCACTCCAATGCCCACCAAGTGCCAACTTGACATTGATCCCAATGGTAAAGCGGTGGATCAAAAGGTATATCGCTCCATGATTGGCTCCTTGCTTTACCTTTGTGCATCTAGACCGGATATCATGTTGAGTGTGGGGATTTGTGCACAGTTTCAAGCCGCACCTAAGGAAAGCCACTTTGTGGCGGTCAAGCGAATCTTTCGATATTTGGCTCATACCCCAAACTTTGGCTTATGGTACCCAAGAGGAGCAAACTTCAAGCTTGTAGGATATTCGGACTCCGATTGGGCGCGAGACAAAGTGGATAGGAAGTCCACTTTCGGAGGGTGCCAATTTCTTGGTTGCTCTTTGGTGAGTTGGTCTTCCAAGAAGCAAAGTTGTGTGTCTCTCTCGTCCACCGAAGCGGAGTATGTGGCGGCCGGTAGTTGTTGTGCACAACTCTTATGGATGAGGCAAACTTTAAAGGATTACAGTGTCATTTGTGACAAAGTGCCTCTTTGGTGTGACAATGAAAGTGCCATCAAGATTTCTCTCAACCCGGTGCAACACTTCAAGATGAAGCATATTGAGATTCGGTATCACTTCATCCGGGATCACATTAGGCAAGGGGAGATCGAGCTCAACTACGTCAACACTCATGATAACCTTGCACATATTTTCACGAAGCCCTTGGATGAAGCAAGATTTTGCGAGTTAAGGCATGAGCTAAATATCATTGATTCAAGCAATGTTGCTTGAACCCTTGCACACCCCACCATACTCAACTTGTTGTCTTGTTTAGGTGTAGGCATGGACATAGGGGGAGTGTTGTTCTCTCAATGAACTTTCCCTCCCCCCATTATGCATAAACTAATCAACCTCTTTCACATTAGCCATTTTTGATGGTACTTGTGCTTCAAAGATGAGTTTTGGTCATGGGCCCAAGGTTAAATCTTCGCGGCGCCATACCTCCGGACTCAAACATAGGTGGCCTCGGCCACCGCCCTCTCTTGGAGAGGCGTGTGCTTCTCGTCCCCTGGTGCTGGTTTTGCGTGTGTGTTTGCCCTCATTTTTTTGTTTGTCGGTTTCTTTTCTTGAGCTTAGCCATGTTGGCCAGTCTTTTTGCGGCTGAGCGGTACTACCGCTGGGTGTGCGGTACTACCGCCTATGATCGTCAAGCGGTACTACCGCTACGGGGCGGGCAATGGGGGGTTATGTCGGGGCAGGGGGAGTTGTTTTTCTCCCCCATACCCATTCACTCCACTCGCCCGTCCTCTTCATCGCTCCAGTGACGTCTCGCCGCGGGAGGGCTTCGGCCGGCCGCCGTCCTCGTGCCGTCCCTCTCCATTTTTTCCGGTGGAGTCGATCCCCACCGTGTCCTCTTGCCATGGATGCCGGTATTGCCCCCTTTCCCGTTCTCTCTTTGCCTAGATCTCACATCTAGTTGTTAGGGGCAATAGGCATTGTTCTTCTTGATTTTTGGCTAAGTCGAGGCTTGAGTAGGATGGAGAGGGCTTCTAGGCCGATTGGATTAAGGTTTGGTAGGTTTATTTTTGAATTTGGCATCCCTAGTAGTGCCGGATCTGTTCACGGTAGTAGGGAACCGCCGTTCCTCGTCTCGAGTGGTACTACCGCTCACCTCGCGTGGTACTGCCGCGGTTAGGTCGTGGTACTACCGCTGCATGCCCAATTCCATCTTTTTTCCTACCACTTTTTGATCCATGTTGTTCTGTTTGGAGGCTTATGCTCTTTCTTTCGTGTTGTTTCTTCTGCTCGTGTGTTTGGCCCCAGGTGATGAACATCCTGAGCAGCAAGTCCGCCGTGTCAACCCCGGACGTGCAACGTCAAAGCGCTACCGCACCTCTGAATCAGCGGGTGCTTCCTCAAGTGCGCCACCTCCGCCTCAACTCCAGAAGAAACCTGCCAATAGGCTGAAGCCAAGGGGCAAGACTGTGACTGGGTTGACTGCCAAGGAGTTCTGGGAAAGGCGTCAGCGCAACCCCTATGCAGAAGACCAAGAACCCAATTTGATCAACCGCACGTTCTGGAACCACTTTCAGTTTGCCATCTACTTTGATGTGATCAAGGCCAAGAAAAATCTCTATGTTGATGTACGCTCCATCGACACGGATGCCATGGAAAAGGACCCTGAGTACTTTGGCGAAGCCCTTCAGATGTGTTCTCAGCTGAACATTCTCAGAATCATGCAATTCAACAAGGACTTTGATGCCGATTTGGTGGCTCAATTCTATGCTACTGTCCATCTTGGAACTGATGAAGAAACGACTCTGACTTGGATGACAAATGGCAAGTTGCTTTCTGTCAAGTGGAAGGCCTTCATGGAGTTACTTGAGGTGGAAGATCACTGGCTTGAGACTCCTGTCGACTTCCGCCCTCACCACAATGCAAACTCCACTCACAAGCAAGCCCTCTGGCCCTACCTACTGTACTGTGAAGGTTCACCCTGTGACTAAGAAGGAAACCTATGAGCTGTCTGCCTTTCTGGATATCCTTCATCGCGTCTTCCGTGAGACTCTCTTCCCTCGTATAGGGAATCTGGATATGGTCCACTCCTATCTCGTGGACATGCTTCTCTTCTGCCAGCAGGAGAAGGAAGCAAACACTGGCGAGTCCCTGGACATTTCTCATGTTATGTGGTCTGAACTTCTTTCTGCCGTTTCTGAGCGCAAGTGCCCGATCTATGGTCCATTCATCATGTTGCTCATTGAGAAGGCCTGGGCACGTGTCTATCCCAAGGTTATGCTAGAAACTGGAGAATTGGTTTCTCATGAGATCAAGCGTCTGAGGAAGAAGGACAACTGGGGCACCCCGGCTCCTAAATCTGGGGGTCCATCTACTGCTGCTGACATGGAGACCGAGGGCGAGGCTGAGGCCGATGATGACAATGAGGACTATGAGCCTTCTGGAGTAGAGCCCTCTTGGGCAAAGAAGCTCAAGCGCAAGATGAAGAAGCTCTTCTGCATGGAGTCTCATGGTCAGTACATGACTCATGTGGCTGAGAAGCAGGCCAGGGGGCGTCACAAGGAGCTCATGCGTCAGTTGGGTGCGACCATTGCCAGCGGTTCTGAGGGCCAGATCAATGAGGAGGGGGAGTGGATTCAGCAGCACTGTCCGTGGACCGATTCAGACACCGAGCAGTTTCCGACTGAGGATGGCAGTGCGGATGACCCCGCCAGGATGTGATGAGAGAGCTCCTCAGTTTGCTATCACCTGGAGCCATAGCAACGCTCTTTGCCCTTTTGGTGTCTCGATGCCAAAGGGGGAGAGAGTTTAGGGATTTGTGCTTTGTGGTGTTGTCGTTTCTTTGTGGTGTCGTTGTGTTTTCTCGCCATTTGCTTTGTTTGGTTTTGTGCTAGCGAGACCTAAGTTCCAGACATATGGTGTGAGACATATGCTACCTTATCTTTATCTTATCTTTATCTATGTCTATCTAGTACTTTGGTATCTTATGAGTTGCTTGCTTATCCTGTTATATACCCTGCTCTCATGTATCCTATGCTTAGGTTGTTGGACTATAAAATATAGGGTGTGTGTTGATCCTAATGTGTGTGTGTCTTGCATTCCAAAGGCACTACTAACTAGGTGCACACATTCAGGGGGAGCCCGTCTATATTTTGTAGTTCTAAGTATCTTTACTTACATGTCGTATCCTTGTGCAAATCCCTGGTTGTCATCAATCCACCAAAAAGGGGGAGATTGTTAAGGCATATCTCTCTAGATGTGGTTTTGGTGATTGATGACAACATGTTTGCGGACTAATCGTGTGCTTTGAGCTTTTCAGAGATTCATCCTTTGGCACGAGACGATTTCTTTCCCCTCGGAGTGCTATTCAAGACGGTGTAGCTCTTTCGTTTCTATTTTGGTGAACTAGTTCTGTAGGAGTCACCGTACTATCAAGAGGGGGTCTGCTTTGGTAAGGCTAGGGTGGAATCAACATGTACACATCTTTTTCACACCCTCTGAGCCTTCCCGCTTCGATGAGGTTCCATTCCCATTCCTCTTGAGTTCGTTCTGGTCCCAGCGGTAGTACCGTGGTGCCCAGCGGTAGTATCGCTTAGGAGTCACAGGCGGCAGTACCGCTCGGCAGCGGTAGTATCGCCGGTGGGTCCTCAGCCGTAGTACCGCTGCGGTACCGTGCTCGTACCGCGTCGACTCGAGGGGGTCGCTTCTCGTGTCGGATTGTGCGGCACTAAGCAGCGGCAGTAGAGCGGTAGTGCCGCTCATGAGCGGTAGTACCGCCCTACCACCGCGGCAGTACCGCACTGGGTCCAACTCCTGCTCTCTCGCCAGCCCTCCCAGACTGAACGGCAGTACCGCGAGGGGGAGCGGTAGTACCGCTGTCCACAACGGTAGTACCGCCCACACCTGCGGTAGTACCGCCCTCTGCGGGGTTGTTTGGGGGGTAACGGTTGGATTGTTCCCCCCTCTATAAAAAGGGGTCTTCTTCTCCAAAGTTGACTTACCTCTTCCCCCAAAAGCTCCATTGTTGCTCCAAGCTCTATTTTCGCCCGATCTCTCTCCCTAGCCAATCAAACTTGTTGATTTGCTCGGTATTGGTTGAGAAGGCCCCGATCTACACTTCCACCAAGAGAAATTTGATTCTCCCCACTAATCCCTAGCGGATCTTGTTACTCTTGGGTGTTTGAGCACCCTAGACGGTTGAGGTCACCGCGGAGCCATAGTCCATTGTGGTGAAGCTTCGTGGTGTCGTTGGGAGCCTCCAATTAAGTTGTGGAGATTGCCCCAACCTTGTTTGTAAAGGTCCGGTCGCCGCCTTCAAGGGCACTAATTGTGGAATCACGGCATCTCGCATTGTGCGAGGGCGTGAGGAGAACACGGTGGCCCTAGTGGCTTCTTGGGGAGCATTGTGCCTCCACACCGCTCCAACGAAGACGTACTTCCCCTCAAAAGGAAGGAACTTCGGTAACAGATCCTCGTCTTCACCGGCTCCACTCTTAGTTATCTCGTCCCTTTACTTGTGCAAGCTTACTTGTGTTATATCCCTTGCTTGCTTGTGTGCTTGTTGTTGTTGCATCATATAGGTTGCTCACCTAGTTGCATATCTAGACAACCTACTTTGATGCAAATTTTAAATTGATATAGAAAAGGCTAAAAATTGTTAGTTGCCTATTCACCCCCCCTCTAGTCAACTATATCGATCCTTTCAGTTGTCATGCACTTTTATAGTTGGATGCACAAAATCTTAATGCAAAAGAACGTCACTTTATATTGTCACTTGCGATAGGGACCTTTATTATGCAGTCTGTCACTTTTATTGCTTCTACATCACAAGATCGTACAAAACTTATTTTCTCCACACTAATAGATATACATATTTAGAGAGCAATTTTTATTGCATGCACCGATGACAACTTACTTGAAGGATCTTACTCAATCCATAGGTAAGTATGGTGGACTCTCATGGCAATACTGGTTTAAGGGATGTTTGGAAGCACAAGTAGTATCTCTACTTGGTGCAAAGAATTGGCTAGCATGAGGGAGAAAGGCAAGCTCAACATGTTGGATGATCCATGACAATATACTTTATTTCAGATATAACAAAACATAACCCATTACGTTGTCTTCCTTGTCCAACATCAACCTTTTAACATGTCATATTTTAATGAGTGCTCACAATTACAAAATATGTCCAAGATAGTATATTTATATGTGAAATCTCTCTTCCCTCAATATTATTTCATGAATTGTTCAAGTGACCAATACAATGTTTGCTAACCTTCAATAAATTTACCACCTCTACTTCTTGTATGTGAAGTCATTACTCCCCATGGGATAAGCATATAAAACATATATAATTTCAGATTTATGATATTCAAATCATTCAACTATTTACTCATAGGATATAAGTGAAGCACACGAGTAAATGACAAACTACTCCAAAAAGATATAAGTGAAGATCAATGAGTAGTTAAATAATTATTTAGCTATGTGAAGACTCTCCCATTTAATAATTTCAGATCTTGATACTTTATTCAAACAGCAAGCAAAACAAAATAAAACGACATCTAAGAATAGCAAACATCATGTGAAGAAGCAAAAACTTAGGATCAACCGATACTAACCGATAGTTGTCGAAGAAGAAAGGTGGGATGCCAACCGGGGCATCCCCAAGCTTAAACTTCTGTGTCTCCTTAATTCCTCTCAAATCACGGTCTCCCTAAATCTCAAAAGCTTCATCCACACAAAACTCAACAAAGACTCGTGAGATAAGTTAGTATAACCCAATGCAAAAACCTTATCATACTCTACTGTAGCAAATCACTAAAATTATTATTCAACATTAAATACTAAATGCCTTCACATATTTAATAGTCCTATCCTCAAATAGAATCATTAAACACGCAAACATATTGTCGGAGTAAATGACCACGGGTAGCCTAACCGACTACCCATGGTTCTTCAAAAATTATCAGGCCATTTGAGCCTTCAAGCGTTTGAAGCATGGGGCCGACTTCCCCCGGCCGACTACCCCAGGGGCCGACTCTCCAAAGGCGACCCGGCCCCGGTAACCTCCCCCAAGATAGTTGCGAGATGGCCGACTCCAGGAAGCCGGTACCAAGAGGACCGACTTCCAAGAGCTGGCCATGAAACACGCCGACTCCAAGAAGCCGGCCAAGACCGCACCCACCAGAACTACACCCACATAACGGTGACAAGACGGGGTGTGGCCACAGTGCGGCCCACTACCCCCAAAGCCCGAGGCAGGCATGGCCACAGGACGTCGTACGGGTCAGTCATTTCCCGTTCGGCTCGGCACTGTAGCCATGCTGGCCTCAACGTCATCCACGACAGACGCCAGTACGGCCCATGGGCGGCGGGCCCCTTTAGCCAGAGAGAGGCGCGAAGGCGGCCTGGCCTCCCCCAGTCGGCCAGGGGCATAGCCGGCCCCCAAAAGCCGGCTACCCCCTCCCTCGAAGCATGTGCCACATTAAGGAGACAAGACGAGGTAAGGCTACAGTGAGAGCCCTCGAGGCGGCACACTGTAGCCACGCTTACCTCGACAAAGCCCTCATCATCAGGGGCGAGGCTACAGTAAGCAGCCGCCGACAAGACCCCCAGGCAGTGGGGCCGGCCTGTCGACCAAGAGGCCGGCAGCCGACGGGACCCACCAGTCGGCGGGCCCCAATGGCCGGCGGAGAAGCCGGCGAGCACAGACACTGACGACTGGGACCCGCGCCCAGCCGGATTACAATTGTACCCCCGGGGGGTAGGCCTATATAAACCCCCGGGGCACCCATGCATAGGGTTGGCTTCTTAGAGTTACACACACACCAAATAGAGAGGGAAGTGAGAGCTAGCCTTGTTCTTCCTCTCCCTCGAACCCGACAGCTCAAGGAGCATTTGTAGCTACTCGTTCTGATCTAGTGATCATGTGGAGACCCCGCAGAGCAGGATTAGGGGTGTTATCTCCACGGAGAGCCCCGAACCTGGGTAAGATTCGCCGGCGTGCATGTCTTCGCCTCATCTCACTTCCCGGCACCGGCGACGTCTTACTGGCTCCCACCATGATAAGCCACCCGTTGGCATATGTCGCACCTACCACCCGACATTTGGCGCCCACCGTGGGGCCAGGTGCACCGTCGTCCGGAGACCTGTTCTGGACGGGAACCCTTTTTCTCCCCCGCGAGCGCAGCCAGCCTGCTGCGCCCGATGGCGTTTGCCTCGACGCGCTGCAAGGCGTCGACGACGCCTGCGTGGCAAATTGCCTCGCCAATCCGCTCGGCGAGACTCGCATCTCCGACGAGCCCGCGTCTGACGCGGGCACGGACTACCCCGAGAGCCACCTCATCAGCCTCCTCGACCAGCTTCACGTCTCCAGCGAGCCTGCTGCAGACTTGGAGTCGGTCGGCTCCACCGACCCGATGCTTGTCGATTCTGACACGGCATCGCTCGACGCCTACCCCTCCGACGTGGTGGTCTTCGACGATCCTCTCCCTCGAGCTGACAGCGGCAGCAGCGCTGTCACCGAAGTGTTGGTCATCAGCCACGTCGCCAACTCGGGCGAGAACGCCCACGACGCCCTGCAAGCGGCGATGCACGACCTATCTGTCCCCATCCCGGCCGATGCCGACGCCGAGACCTTGGAGGCACGCCGCCTCGCCCTCGTCGCGGAAGGCCAGAAGATAGCCTCCATGAGACGCCTCACCGAGGCCCACCAGCGCGAAGTCGACCGCGCCGCCTTCGGTACACCGCCGCGTAGCAGGCCGAGCCGAGCCGGTTTCGTCCAGAAGCGCGGCGCGGCCATCGCCAGCATGCTGGGGGCAGATCGCCCCGTCTATGCCACCCCGCTCGAGAATCCGCGAGCCGCTCAGGAGACCGCTGAAGAGCTAAATGGGTTGGGAGCCGATGAGCTCCCCTACATGACAAGGCGGATCCAGCAGCTGATCGACGTGGCTGCAGAACGGCACGAAGCCGGCGCCTGCGCCGATAGTCATCCCCCACGCCGGGAGCACGCCGCGACGTCCCGCTCGCCGACTGCGAGCGGCGCCCGCCAGTGGAAAGACAAGGAGCCGGCAGCTAGCCGCAGCCGGACTCGTATCACCATCGAGCGCGACGCGGAAGGCCGCCCTCGAGCAGTGGAGCACCGAGGAAATCCGCCTCCTCCCCCGCCTCGAGGGGAGAGACGTCCCTCCCCGCCGCCTGTCATGCATCCGACTCTTGGTGGCCGACTAGGCCACCGCGAAGGAGTCGGCGAGAACGACGCCCGCCATCGGATCGACCGCCTAGCTCGATCCCTGGCGCTAGAAGAAGAAGACGATGTCGGCCCGCCATGCTTTGGCCCCCGCATCCGCGACGAGCCCTTCCCCAAAGGGTTCTCGCTCCCCAGAGACACGCCCAAGTACAACGGC
Source organism: Triticum aestivum (assembly GCF_018294505.1). NCBI lineage: Eukaryota > Viridiplantae > Streptophyta > Magnoliopsida > Poales > Poaceae > Triticum > Triticum aestivum. The sequence goes on along the minus strand of NC_057799.1, from coordinate 448,007,571 downwards.
TCTGTGAAGCCGGAGGATTGGCTCATCGACTACTCCACTGCTGTCAGCATAGCCAACGGCAATCGGTGCGTGGCCGTGAAGTACGTCCCCCTCATGCTACAGGGCATGGCGCGCACCTGGCTCAACAGTCTCAAGCCCTACAGCATCAACAGCTGGCTGGACTTCACGGAAGTCTTCGTCCGCAACTTCACCAGCACATACAAACGGCCTCCCAAGCCTCGCCAGCTCTCCCTATGCGTCCAAGGGCCCAACGAGTCGACCCGCGACTACCTCACGCGGTGGGCCGAGCTCCGCAACTCCTGCGAGGGGGTGCACGAAGTTCAGGCCATCGAGTACTTCACCGCCGGGTGCCGAGAGGGCACCCTCCTCAAGCACCGACTCCTCTGCGACGAGCCGGCTACCCTCGACGAACTGCTGATCATCGCGGACAAGTACGCCACGGCCGACTCCTCGATGAAGACCGAGCTCCGAGTGGACGCCTCTGGGAAGGTGCTCGCTCCGGCTCCCAAGACGCCGGCTGGCGACTCCAATCGGCGCCCCTACCAGAACGATCACAAGCGCAAGGCCCCCGTGCCGCCTTCCACCAGTCAGCAGGTGGCCACAGTTGAAGATGAGTAGCCCGAAGAGCGGCCCGCTCCCAAGAAGAAGGGTGGCAGGCCGGCTTGGCAGCCGGCTTTCTCTTACGAGCAGACTCTCGACGCCCCCTGCAAGTTCCACAGCGGCGCGAAGCCGTCCAACCACACGACCCGAAAATGCCACTGGCTCACGCGAATCTCCAAGGGCGAAGGGCTGGTGCCGCCTCCGCCTCCCGGCCCGCCGCCTCCAGCCCCCCAGCAGCCGGCGGCTCGGCCGACAGTCGGGGCCATTCAAGATGAGTTCCCTGAAGAGCACGCCGCCTACGTCATCTTCACCAGCCAAGTCGAAGACAAGCATAGTCGGCGCCGTCAGCATCAAGAGGTCAACGCAGTCGCCTCTAGCGCCCCCGAGTTCATGCACTGGTCCGAGAGGCCCATCAACTGGAGCCAGGCCGACCACCCAGAGGTGATGCCATCCCCTGGCTCCTATGCACTAGTCTTGGATGTTACCCTCGCGACGGAGAGGCGAGCTGCCCGATTCTCCCGCGTCCTGATAGATGGTGAAAGCAGTATCAATATACTGTACCGCGATACCATGGAGAAGCTGAACATCAAGGCGAAGCAGCTCATGCCCAGCCGGACCGTGTTCCATGGCATCGTCCCCGGCTTGTCTTGTTCCCCGATCGGCAAGATCAAGATGGATGTTCTCTTCGAAGACAAGGATCATTTTCGCCGAGAAGCGATCTGGTTTGAGGTAGTGGATCTGGAGAGCCCCTACCATGCTTTGCTTGGCCGACCTGCTCTGGCCAAATTCATGGCTGTGCCCCACTACGCCTACCTGAAGATGAAGATGCCGAGCTCGAAGGGGATCATCACTGTAGCCGGCGACTACAAGAAGTCCATCGAGTGCGCCATGGCCAGCAGCCGGCTGGCCGAGTCCCTCGTAGTGGGAGAAGAGAAGAAGATGCTGGAGCGGGTTGTGGCCATGGCCGGCAAGCAGCCAGCCCTGTCCCCCAACCCCAAAGATTGTGATGCACAGGGCTCCTTCCAGCCGGCCAAGGAAACGAAGAAGATACCTCTGGACCCGGAGAACCCGGAGAGATTTGCTGTCATCGGGGCAAACCGGGACAGTAAATAGGAAGGCGAGCTCGTTGACTTCCTCCGTGAGAATCGAGACATTTTTGCATGGTCCCCAAAGGACATGCCGGGTGTCCCGAAGGATTTCGCCGAGCACAAATTGCATGTCCGAGCCGACGCGAAGCCAGTCAAGCAGCCCCTTCGCCGACTGTCAGAAGAGAAGCGAAGAATCGTAGGAGAAGAGATAGCCCGGCTCCTCGCCGCTGGCTTTATCATGGAAGTATTTTTTCCAGAGTGGCTTGCCAACCCAGTCTTGGTATTGAAGAAGAACAACAAGTGGCGCATGTGTATAGACTACACCAGCCTCAACAAGGCCTGCCCCAAGGATCCGTTTGCTTTGCCACGGATTGAACAAGTGATAGACTGCACAGCCGGATGCGAGCTGCTGAGTTTTTTGGATGCCTACTCAGGGTACCATCAAATCAAGTTGGACCCAGCAGACCGCCTGAAGACTGCCTTCATCACACCATTTGGAGCTTTCTGTTACCTGACTATGACATTCGACTTAAGGAATGCCGGTGCCACTTTTCTGCGTTGCATGCAGAAGTGCCTCCTCAAGCAACTCGGCAGAAATGCCCACGTCTATGTAGACGACATTGTGGTGAAGACAGAGAAGCGTGGCACCCTGCTGGAAGACCTCAAAGAAACATTCGCCAACTTGCGCTGATTCCAAATCAAGCTCAACCCCGAGAAATGCGTGTTCGGAGTACCAGCCGGCCAGCTGCTAGGCTTTCTGGTCTCCGAACGCGGCATCGAGTGCAACCCTGTGAAGATCAAGGCCATCGAGAGGATGGAGATTCCCACCAAATTGCGAGATGTGCAGAAGTTCACCGGGTGCTTGGCCTCCCTAAACCGCTTTATCAGCCGGCTAGGAGAGAAGGCTCTCCCCCTATACCGATTCATGAAGAAGTCCACTCACTTCGAGTGGAATGACCAAGCCGACCAAGCCTTCCATGAGCTGAAGAAGATGCTGACCACCCCACCTGTCCTGGCGGCACCGACTGAGAAGGAGCCCATGCTCCTCTACATTGCCGCGACTAGCCGAGTGGTCAGTACAGTTGTCGTGGTCCAGCGCCCGGAAGAAGGCCGAGCCCAGCTAGTCCAGAGGCCGGTGTATTATCTAAGCGAAGTACTATCCAGCTCAAAGCAAAACTACCCGCACTACCAGAAGATGTGCTATGGGGTGTACTTCGCCGCCAAGAAGCTGAAGCCCTACTTCCAAGAGCATCCCATCACGGTCGTGTGCACCGCCCCGCTTGCCGAGATCATAGGCAGCCGGGATGCATCCGGCCGGGTGGCTAAATGGGCCATTGCATTGGCACCATACACAATCTTCTACCAGCCCCGCACCGCCATCAAGTCCCAAGCATTGGCCGACTTCCTCGTCGACTGGGCCAAGACCCAGTACCTACCGCCGGCTCCCGACTCCACCCATTGGCGGATGCACTTCGACGGGTCCAAGATGCGCACCGGCTTGGGAGCCGGCATCGTCCTCACCTCTCCCAAAGGTGACAAACTCAGATACACGCTGCAAATCCACTTCGCCGCCTCCAACAACGTGGCCGAGTACGAGGCGCTCATACATGGGCTCCGGCTAGCCAAAGAGCTCGGCATACGCCGGATCCTGTGTTATGGCGACTCAGACTTGGTGGTCCAGCAGTCGTCTGGCGACTGGGACGCCAAGGACGCAAACATGGCGAGCTATCGATTCCTCGTCCAGCAGATCAGTGGGTACTTCGAAGGGTGCGAGTTCCTTCACGTGCCAAGGGCCGACAACGACCAAGCAGATGCCCTGGCACGGATCGGCTCCACCCGACAGGCTATACCAACCGGCGTCTCCCTCCAGCGCCTTCTCAAGCCGTCTCTAGAGTCGGACTCTATCTTCGTACCGCCTGTCCCCGATGCAGCCGGATCCGACTGGAGGAACCCCGCAGGCGGCACGGAGACTTCGACATCTGGCTCGCTGACTGTCGTAGTCGCACCCGGCCAGGGGACTTCAGAACCCGGCCCGGGGACTGCAGCAGTCGGCCCGGGGACTGCAGCAACACAAGAAGCGGTGGCCGATTCCAATTCCACGCCACCCGACCCGCCCACCCGAGTCATGGTAGCCGTACTAACAGAAGAAGAAGTCACTGCTCCGTCATGGGCCCAGCCCATCCTCAAATTCCTAGTCAACAGAGAGCTGCCGGCTGATGAGATCTCAGCAAGACTAGTGCAACGACGAGCCGGAGCATATGCAATAATCAACAGAGAGCTTGTCAAGCGCAGCATCACTGGAGTCTTCCAGCGCTGTGTCGAGCCAGAAAAAGGAGTGGCAATCCTCAAGGATATCCATCAAGGCGAATGCGGCCACCACGCAGCCTCAAGATCACTTGTGGCCAAAGCTTTCCGCCATGGTTTCTTTTGGCCGACTGCTCTGGAAGATGCCAAAGAGATAGTCAAGAGCTGCAGAGGATGCCAAGTCTTCAGTTCCAAGCAACACCTGCCGGCTTCTGCACTCAAGACCATTCCCCTCACCTGGCCCTTTGCCGTCTGGGGATTGGACATGGTGGGCCCTTTCAAGACAGCCCGTAGCGGCTTGACACATCTGCTTGTCGCCGTGGACAAGTTCACCAAGTGGATCGAAGCGAAGCCGATCAAGAAGCTGAACGGGCCGACTGCCGTGACATTCATCACCGACATCACTACTCGGTACGGCGTACCGCATAGCATCATCACCGACAACGGCACAAACTTTGCCAAAGGAGCACTGGCACGTTTCTGCGCGACGCAGGGTATCCGACTGGACTTAGCGTCCGTTGCCCACCCGCAGTCAAACGGCCAGGTCGAGCGAGCAAATGGACTCATCCTCTCCGGCATCAAGCCCCGACTGGTTGTAACACTGGAGCGATCAGCCGGCTGCTGGCTCGATGAGCTGCCGGCTGTCCTCTGGAGTCTGCGTACTACCCCCAACAAGTCAACCGGCTTCACTCCGTTCTTCCTTGTATATGGTGCCGAGGCTGTCATCCCAACCGACATCGAGTTTGACTCGCCTCGGGTCACCATGTACACGGAGGCGGAGGCCAAGGAAGCGCGAGAAGACGGCGTCGACCTGCTGGAAGAAGGCCGGCTGTTGGCACTCAGCCGATCCGCCATCTACCGGCAAGGGTTGCGTCGTTACCACAACCGCAAGGTCAAGCCAAGATCCTTCCAAGAGGGGGACCTTGTGCTTCGGCTGATCCAGCGAACAGCCGGGCAGCACAAGCTCTCGGCTCCTTGGGAAGGCCCCTTCGTCATCAGCAAGGCACTAGGCAACGACTCCTACTACCTGATCGACGCGCAAAAACCAAGAGCACGCAAGAGGGACGACTCCGGCAAGGAGTCGGAGCGACCATGGAATGCGAACCTCCTAAGAAGATTTTACAGTTGAAAGCAGTATGTATCATGCTACCCTTTTGTATTAAGTACGAAGCAACAGGCCCCCCGAGGAGTACTCGGGGACTGCCTTCATTTATCTATGAATGACGAGTGTCATATCCATGAATGTATTGCATTTGATTTCCTGTCTGGCACCGGGTTCGACTAGTCGGCCCGGGGACTGGCCGCCTTAAGCTATATTAAAAGTTCTACCTGAAGTCAGACAAGTAGTGTGCCGGCTCCCGAGTCCTTTCTTGTTGAAAGTCGCAGCTCGAAGAACCAACTGTCCGACTAGCAAGAGCCAAGGCGGAAAGGATGCCCACACGAAAAACGGCTAAGGACTAACGAACTTATATAGCGAAAAGACGGCCTCCAACCACGCTTGCCGGCTGTCAGAACAGCCGGCTGTCCGGCTTCCCAAACACTTAGCTATAATCCAACAAAGCTAGAGTACTTGCCCTCCCAATTGGCCAAGCACTTCTCCAGCCACAGATTGCAGAGCAACTGTCCGACTGGGGAGGCGGCAACCAAGGGAGGGCGGCAAAGGAAACAACAGAAGGATGAAAAGCAAAGAACAAGGAAAAGCCAAAACACTTGCATAGTCATATATACATATAAAGCCTCCAACAGGCGGGCAATCGACATAGTTCGAATACACCCCCAGTGGGTGGAATTGTGTAAACTTAACAGAACATTGTTCCAAAAGTGACAAGACAGGAAAATAAAAGATAGCAGACTAGACTAAAGGCGCGGTGCAGGAGCCAGGTTGGTCGGTGGAGACAGCGTCACCAGCTGAAGGAGTGGCCGGCTGGCGGGTCTCGGCTTGGTCACCGCCGGTGGCAGGCGGCGCGCCCGCGCGTGCCGTGTTACTAGAGACGCGGTCAGGCTGAGGCTGGCCGGCCGCTCCACCATCCGGCCCGACGTCTTCACCCTCCTCCTCCTCCTCTTCGCCCTCGTCGCTGGAGTCGATCTCCTTCGCCGAGTCTTCGCCGCCTGCCGGGTTCAGCCCGAACCACTCCTCCGGCTGGGCAACACCGTTGTCATCTACCTCAGGGGCGAAGACGCTGGTGTCGATGTAGTCGGCGATCGCAGAAGCCCGCCGGATGATAGCCGGCCGCGCCGACTCCAGCTCCATGTCGGCCTGCTGCCGCCAGGTAGCCAGCTGGTCCAGACTCAGGCCGGGATACCAGGCCTTGACGAACTCCAGTGCCCGCCTGGCGCCGGACTGAGCTTCGAAGCCTTCCAGGCTTCGAAGCGGCCGACCGCCACCTCCAGCCAGTCGGCAGTCCAACTAGGGGTGCGGGGAACCACTTCGCCGGGCCAGAGGGCGGCCAACACCTGCACCCCGGCACGTTGAAGCCGGCGGAGCAGTCGGTGGGCCGGCTGGAGGCGGGCCTGGATCGCCAAGAGCTGCTCCTCCAGCGTCCGGCTAGCATTTGGCGCAATCTCGGCGCCAGCCTGCCTCCGCGCCTCGCGGCGGGTCTCGATGATCTGGTTGGCGGCGGTAGAGTAGCCAGGGAAGTACTCTGCGCAAGAAGGAAAGAGAAGGAAGAGAAAATGCCAAGTCAGAAAACGAGCGAAAAGCGGCAAGCGGCAAGCGGCAAGAAAGGACGAAGAATTAGGCGGCTTACCGTCAACCAAATCTTTGATCTGGCCATAGCCATTGATCAGCGTCTGCTTCGCCTCGGCCCAGCCAGCCGCCTCTGTCTCGTACTCGGCCTGGAGGGCGGCTTCGCTGTCCTGCACCGCCTTCAGAGCCGCCTTGTGGCTCTCCTCCTGGTCGGCCAACCTCTTGGCCAGGCGGTCACGTTCCTGCACCAAGGCGACAAACTCGGCCTCCTTGGCACGAAGGGCGGCCTGAGACCCTCCCAGCTGCTCCCTTAGATGGGCGTTGGCCGCTGCAGGGACAGCAGAGAAAGAAGAACCAATAAGAAGAAGTCGTCAAGGAAGATCTGACCCGACTGCTCAGCAGTCGGCCCGAATCTCGGGGACTACACCCAGTGGGTGCGCTGACGCGCCCCCACGTGAGATAAAGGATGAAGCACTTACCCCGGCTCTCAGTTAGGTCGGCGGTCTTCTGGGTCAACTCCCGGGCCTGGGAGTTGAAGGCAGCCGCGCGGAGATTGTGGTAGTCCTGAAAGACAGGCAAAAGAGCGAAGTAAGAGCAAGAATGGCAAAACTAGATCCACTAAGAAGTTCCAAGCCGCCTGCTCAGCAGCCGACTCGGAACTCGAGGACTACACCCAATGGGTGCGCCGACGCGCCCCCACGGAAGAAATCAAGATCAAAAGAGCAAGATAAGAAGACTAACCCGGATGGCCGCCCGCGTCGCATGGAACTCGTCGTTGTATTTCCTCAGCGACGTAGCCTGGGCTTGGAGCCGGGTCCGGACGTCCTGCGCGGCCACGTTCATCACGGCCGTCCCTCCGCCCGGCATCCACCCCGAGCTGGCGCTGGCCGCCTCCATGTCCTGGGCCGACGAGCTGGAGCCCGCGGCCGGCTGCGGCTCCGATGCAGCCTTCTGCGGTTCTGAGGCGGCCTTCCCCGTGCGCCGGCGCGACGACGACCGGACCACCAGATCATTCCTCGCGGCCGGCTCGCCCCCGGCCGACTGCGCAGGCGGCAGAACAGGCCGGCCGCCTTGAGTTGCCCCAGTCGGCGGGGCTGGTCCCGCCGCCCTCTCCAGGATGACAATGTCGTCATCCCTCTCCAGCCCCGGCCGGTCACTGCCGGCTTCTTGTGGCGAGGGCTCTAGGGCCCCAGGCGCCGCAACGCGCAGTGGGGTGACCAGCAAGGCCTCCTCCGCCATCGCCGCAGCCGCAGCCTCCGCTTGGGCCTTGGCCGCGGCGTCAGCGCGCGCTTTCGCCGCCTCCTCCTCCTACGCCGCCTTGGCGGCGGCCGCCCTCAATGCCTCCGCCTCCCGCGCCTCCCGCGCCTCCCGCGCATTCCGCTCCGTCGCCGCCAGAAGATCCGCACGGGGATCCACGCGGTGAGTAGTGCTCCCAGATCCTCCCGGCGACCCAACGACGGAGGCGGCAGCAGCCCGCTCGAGCGACAATGGAGCCCTGGTTTTTTGGAGAAAAGACAAGGACTCAAGAGCTACCAGAGAAAAGAAAAAAGAGTACACAAAGGAGTATGTACTTACGCCGACACCGTCTGCGGCTGCTTCACCGCCTTGCGGAAGCGGGCCGCCTTCACGGCCGCCTCCTCCCGCCTAGTCGTTGCTGCCCTGCCTCTGGGCTTCTTCGGCCGACTGCCGAACAAGCCCGGCGCGGCGCGACGCTTTTGCCCACCGCCCCGAGTGGGCGGCGCGGCGGAGGAACCCGCGCCGTGGCCAGGCGCCGGCTGGCGGTGTGGGACGACTTCAGCCTCGTCATCGTCCAGCCAGTCGTCGAAGCTGACTCCGAGCCCGGAGCCGCCTGCCTCGCCGCCGGCTTGGCCACCGCCCGCCTCGGTGTTGTCGTCCATAGTGGCCGCCCCCAAGTCGGGGTCCTCCAGATCGTGCTCCGTCCGGTCAGGGACGAACCGGCGCTCCGCGTCCGACCCGCCTGCAGGCCGAAGAAGAGGGCTCTGTCGAGACAAGCCGACTAGTCAGAGTCGGCCAAAAGGAATTCGGCAATAAAACTGAGAGAAGGAAAAGAGAAAAAGAGAACATACCGCGGGCGACGGATGAGCTCGGCAATATGGCTCCTTGCCGAACTGCCACTCTGCGGAGAGCTTGCAGTTCGCAAGGTAGTTCACCATATGCGCCACCTCGTCGTGCAGCATGTCTTTGGTGCACATCCGACTCGGATCGAGCTGGCCGCTCATCTGACAGATCAGATGAGGGCGGCTTTGGAGCGGGAGCACCCGGCGCGTGACGAAGGCGGCCAGCAGATCGGGCCCCGACAAGCCCTCCGACTGGATCATCACCCACAGTCGGGCTCCAGCTGCGGCTCCAGCCAGCGTCAGCGTCACGGCCCGGTAGGACCACTGGGGCCGCCTGCCCGCCGGTGGGCCGGCTACGTAAGCTGGCAGATTGACGTAGTCGCCCTGCAGGGCGACGTTCTTCACGTAGAAGTATGACTTTTGCCATAGCTTCACCGACTGGATCAGCGTGATGACGGGGAAGGGGTTGTCGGCAGCCACCCTCCGCATCGCGATGAAGGCGCCACTCTGAGCCGGCACGCCCTGCATGCGCGTGCTCAGCTTGGACTGGAAGAACTCCCCCCAGAGCTCGAGGGTGGGGAGGACGCCGAGGTAGCCTTCGCACAAGGTGACGAAGGCGGACAGCAGCACCACCGTGTTCGGGGTGAGGTGGTGCGGCTGGAGTTGGTAGAACTCGAGGAAGGAGCGGAAGAAGGCGCTCACGGGCAAGCCGATGCCGCCCAAGAAATGCGAGCGGAAGACTACCCGCTCGCCTTCCTGCGGCTCCGGCGTAATCTCCTTCGCCGGCGCAAGACGGACCTCCACCTTGTCCGCGCCGGGCAGCCGCCGCGTCTTGCGGAGGAACTGGACGTGATCCTCATGGACGTTGGAGCCGTCCCAATCCCCGCCGTACTGCATCGTGGCGTGGGGCTGGCGAGAACGAGCGCGGCGGCGGAAGATCGAGTGGCGGAGCAGCGCGGCGGCGAGGCGCTGTCGCAAGAAAGGGCAGAAGGAGGAAGATGGCGGAAAGAGGAGGGGCGTGCGAGAGCCTGCTGCTCTCCCCCTCCCCCTACTTATAGCTTCGCACGGTCAAGCCGAGGAGGCAAGGCGTGGGGTGAGACGTGGGATTAACTGCACCCACTCCCCCCACGCCTCGCGATTATTACGCCCTAAAGGCGTGCCGAAACCACCGCAGGAAGACGTGCGGGCGGCTTCGGGCCGCAGAGAATCTGCGCCTGGGCCCGGGCGTAGGCGTGGCGGGCCCCCGGCCTGCGGCGACGTCCCGTCGCGCGCGTGGGCCGACAGGCTTTTTAGCCAGGGGATGCCACATGGCTCGCAGGTGGCAAGCGGCCGGCCCGCGGCCCGGTGCGCGCTCAGGCAGGCTCCCGCTCTCCGACTCCAAAAATTTTCGCCGAGATGGCGCACCCAGCGAAAGTCGGCTCCCAGCTGCCGGCTCGTCAAGAGAAGAAGCTGACCGAGCTTCTCGACTCCCACCCAACCTCGAAGATCAATCAGCTTCGGGGAGTACTGTCGGAGTAAATGGCCACGGGTAGCCTAACCGACTACCCATGGTTCTTCAAAAATTATCAGGCCATTTGAGCCAAGCGTTCGAAGCATGGGGCCGACTTCCCCCGGCCGACTACCCCAGGGGCCGACTCTCCGAAGGCGACCCGGCCCCGGTAACCTCCCCCAAGATAGTTGCGAGATGGCCGACTCCAGGAAGCCGGTACCAAGAGGACCGACTTCCAAGAGCCGGCCATGAAACACGCCGACTCCAAGAAGCCGGCCAAGACCGCACCCACCAGAACTACACCCACATAACGGCGACAAGACGGGGTGTGGTCACAGTGCGGCCCACTACCCCAGAAGCCCGAGGCAGGCATGGCCATAGGACGCCGTACGGGTCAGTCATTTCCCGTCCGGCTCAGCACTGTAGCCATGCTGGCCTCAATGTCATCCACGACAGACGCCAGTACGGCCCATGGGCGGCGGGCCCCTTTAGCCAGAGAGAGGCGCGAAGGCGGCCCGGCCTCCCCCAGTCGGCCAGGGGCGTAGCTGGCCCCCAGAAGCCGGCTACCCCCTCCCTCGAAGCATGTGCCACATTAAGGAGACAAGACGAGGTAAGGCTACAGTGAGAGCCCTCGAGGCAGCACACTGTAGCCACGCTTACCTCGACAAAGCCCTCGTCATCAGGGGCGAGGCTACAGTAAGCAGCCGCCGACAAGACCCCCAGGCAGTGGGGCCGGCCTATCGACCAAGAGGCCGGCAGCCGACGGGACCCACCAGTCGGCGGCCCCAATGGCCGGCGGAGAAGCCGGCGAGCACAGACACTGACGACTGGGACCCGCGCCCAGCCGGATTACAATTGTACCCCCGGGGGGTAGGCCTATATAAACCCCCCGGGGCACCCATGCAAAGGGTTGGCTTCTTAGAGTTACACACACACCAAATAGAGAGGGAAGTGAGAGCTAGCCTTGTTCTTCCTCTCCCTCGAACCCGACAGCTCAAGGAGCATTTGTAGCTACTCGTTCTGATCTAGTGATCATGCGGAGACCCCGCAGAGCAGGATAGGGGTGTTATCTCCACGGAGAGCCCCGAACCTGGGTAAGATTCACCGCTGTGCATGTCTTCGCCTCATCCCGCTTCCTGGCACCGGCGACGTCTTACTGGCTCCCACCATGATAAGCCACCCGTTGGCATATGTCGCACCTACCACCCGACACATATGCAAACAATGCAAACATAACAGCAATCTGCCTAAACAGGACAGTCTGTAAAGAATGCAGCAAGATCCATACTTCCCTAGCTCCAAAAAGTATGAAAGAAAATTCCCACTGTAGTAAATTTATCGTATCTTATTATGCAAAAGGTTTCAACATTTTATCACATTCTGACTTTTCTAGGGAATTTTTGCAACAGCGGGAAACTTTCTGTTTTCAAACAGCAACATGAAGACTTGTAAAATAGGCATAGTAAAGGCTATCAATGCCACTTTTATTGAAATAGAAGATGCAAAACATTGTTCTAAATAACAGCAAGCAAATCCTAAGAAAATAAATTTACGCTCCAAGCAAAACACATATCATGTGGTGAATAAAAATATAGCTCCAAGTAAAGTTACCGACGAACGAAGACGAAAGAGGGGATGCCTTCCGGGGCATCCCCAAGCTTAGGCTCTTGGTTGTCCTTTAATATTGCCTTGGGGTGCCTTGGGCATCCCCAAGCTTAGGCTCTTGCCACTCCTTATTCCATAGTCCATCGAATCTTTACCCAAAACTTGAAAACTTCACAACACAAAACTTAACAGAAAACTCGTAAGCTCCGTTAGTATAAGAAAATAAATCACCACTTAGGTACTGTTGTGAACTCATTCTAAATTCATATTGGTGTAATATCTACTGAATTCTAACTTCTCTATGGTTCATACACTCCGATACTACTCATAGATTCATCAAAATAAGCAAACAACACATAGAAAACAGAATCTGTCAAAAACAGAACAGTCTGTAGTAATCTGTATCAAACGTATACTTCTGGAACTCCAAAAATTCTGAAATAAATTGGTGGACCTGATGAATTTGCCTATTAATCATCTTCAAAAAGAATCATCCTAAAAGAACTCTCCAGTAAAAAATGGCAGCTAATCTCGTGAGCGCTAAAGTTTCTGTTTTTTACAGCATGATCATGAAGACTTCACCCAAGTCTTCCCAAAGGTTCTACTTGGCACAAACACTAATTAAACATAAAACCACATCTAACCAGAGGCTAGATAGATTATTTATTGCTAAACAGGAGCAAAAAGCAAGGAGCAAAAATAATATTGGGTTGCCTCCCAACAAGCGCTAACGTTTAACGCCCCTAGCTAGGCATGATGATTTCGATGATGCTCACATAAAAGATAAGAATTGAAACATAAAGAGAGCATCATGAAGAATATGACTAGCACATTTAAGTCTAACCCACTTCCTATGCATAGGGATTTTGTGATCAAACAATTTATGGGAACAATAATCAACTAGCATAGGAAGGCAAAACAAGCATAACTTTAAAACTTTGAGCACACAGGGAGGAAGCTTGATATTATTGCAATTCCTACAAGCATATGTTCCTTCCTCATAATAATTTTCAGTAGCATCATGAATGTATTCAACAATATAACCAGCACCTAAAGCATTCTTTTCATGATCTACAAGCATAGAAAATTTACTACTCTCCACATAAGCAAAATTCTTCTCATTCAGAATAGTGGGAGTATCATAAGAGACTCGAATACTATAAATTGTTTCCTCATTAAATGAGTAATGTTCAGAAAAAGCGTAATCATAATCATGACAAGTTTTATAAATATAATCATCACTACTCTTTATAGCATAAGTTTCATCACAATAATCATCATAAGTAGCAACTTTGTTCTCATCATAATCAATTGAAACCTCTTCCAAAATAGTGGATTCATCACAAAATAAAGTCTTGACCTCTCCAAATCCACTTTCATCAATATAACCATCATAAATAGGAGGCATGCTATCATCATAATAAATTTTCATATCAAAACTTTGGAGACTAAAAATACCATCTTCATTAAACATAGCATCCCCAAGCTTGGGACAAACATTAATTGCAGCAAATATATTCTCAAACATGTCATTCTCATCAAACATAGCATCCCCAAGCTTGGGCCTTTTCATATCATAAGCATAATCACTCTCATCATTAATAGTATGGATAGCACCAATAGTATAGCAATTATCATCATCACAATGAGTAATAGGAGCAACATCATTTGGGAGAGATACCTTTCTACCTTTGCTTCTTCGTCTTTTCTTTTTATTCTTCACATCATGTGTGGGTTTAACCCTCTTTTTTGAGCTTCTTATTAATGAGATTGGTTGAATATAAGGCTCCTCCTCGTTACCTGATTCATCATAAGAAATAATAGGAGGATATTGGGAAGCCTCTTCCCTTTCATTAGTATTCTCTTCATCCTCTATTTGTTTTCTTTTCTTTATGTAATTGGCAATATAAGGATTTTCAATGCAATTCACCGCACAGTACATAAAAATTTCTTCTAGATCAATATCGAGGAATTTCTCAAGGTTATATTCTGGAATATGCTTAGTTATACGTTTCATTTCTTCATAACCCAAAAGCAAACTAAGTTCATTATGATGTGCAAGGTAAATCAAATCATCACAATTTTTGGGCACGATACGATCATGAAACAATTTACATTGGAGATTTAAATGACCATGTTCATTGCAAAGTTCACAAGTATGGCGAAGAAATTTTAAATTTTTAGCACAAACATCTAGCCTCTCTTGCAACCATTTAGTTTCTAAATACTTATGCCTCTTGCAAAATCTATTTTCCCTAATTGGTGTGTACTTGCAAGCTTTGTGTATTCCACAAAAGTTGACATGCTTATAAGAGACATTTTCATCATGACTAGTGCAATCATCATCAGTAGTATGGATATTCAAAGAGTTCATACTAACAACATTGCAGTCATGCTCATCATTCAAAGATTTAGTGCCAAACATTCTAATGCATTCTTCCTCTAGCAATTGAGCACAATTATCGGAATCCTTATTCTCATGAAAGATATTAAAAAGATGAAGCATATGAGGCACCCTCAATTCCAATTTTTTTTGTAGTGTTCTTTTATAGACTAAACTAGTGATAAAACAAGAAACTAAAAGATTCGATTGCAAGATCTAAAGATATACCTTCAAGCACTCACCTCCCCGGCAACGGCGCCAGAAACTGCTTGATGTCTACTACGCAACCTTCTTCTTGTAGACGTTGTTGGGCCTCCAAGTGCAGAGGTTTGTAGGATAGTAGCAAATTTCCCTCAAGTGGATGACCTAAGGTTTATCAATCCGTGGGAGGCGTAGGATGAAGATGGTCTCTCTCAAGCAACACTGCAACCAAATAACAAAGAGTCTCTTGTGTCCCCAACACACCCAATACAATGGTAAATTGTATAGGTGCACTAGTTCGGCGAAGAGATGGTGATACAAGTGCAATATGGATGGTAGATATAGGTTTTTGTAATCTGAATTTATAAAAACAGCAAGGTAACAAGCGATAAAAGTGAGCGTAAACGGTATTGCAATGCGTTGAAACAAGGCCTAGGGTTCATACTTTCACTAGTGCAAGTTCTCTAAACAATAATAACATAATTGGATCATATAACTATCCCTCAACATGCAACAAAGAGTCACTCCAAAGTCACTAATAGCGGAGAACAAACGAAGAGATTATCGTAGGGTACAAAACCACCTCGAAGTTATTCTTTCTGATCGATCTACCATAGAGTTCGTACTAGAATAACACCTTAAGACACAAATCAACAAAAACCCTAATGTCACCTAGATACTCCAATGTCACCTCAAGTATCCATGGGTATGATTATACGATATGCATCAAACAATCTCAGATTCATCTATTCAATCAACACATAGAACTTCAAAGAGTGCCCCAAAGTTTCTACCGGAGGATCAAGACGAAAATGTGTGCCAACCCCTATGCGTAAGTTCACGAGCGGAACCCGCAAGTTGATCACCAAAACATACATCAAGTGGATCAGGTGAATATCCCATTTCACCACAGATAAGTACATGCAAGACATACATAAAGTGTTCTCAAATCCTTAAAGACTCAATCCGATAAGATCACTTCAAAGGGAAAACTCAATCCATTACAAGAGAGTAGAGGGGGAGAAACATCATAAGATCCAACTATAATAGCAAAGCTCGTGGTACATCAAGATCGTACCATCTCAAGAACATGAGAGAGAGAGATCAAACATATAGCTACTAGTACATACCCTCAGCCCCGAGGGTGAACTACTCCCTCCTCATCATGGAGAGCGCCGAGATGATGAAGATGGCCACCAGTGAGGGTTCCCCCCTCCGGCAGGGTGCCAGAATAGGGTCCCGATTGGTTTTTGGTGGCTACAGAGGCTTGCGGCGGCAGAACTCCCGATCTATTTTATTCCTCGATGTTTTAGGGTATATGGATATATATAGGCGAAAGAAGTCGGTCAGGGGAGCCACGAGGGGCCCATGAGGGTGGGGGTGCGCCCAAGGGGATAGGGCGCGCCTCCCTGCCTCGTGGCTTCCTCGAAGCTTCCCTGACTTCTACTCCAAGTCTCCTAGATTGCTTCCATTCCACAAATAACTCTCCCGAAGGTTTCATTCCGTTTGGACTCCGTTGATATTCCTTTTCTTCGAAACACTGAAATAGGCAAGAAAACAGCAATTTGGGCTGGGCCTCCAGTTAATAGGTTAGTCCCAAAAATAATATAAAAGTGTTTAGTAAAGCCCATAAATATCCAAAACAGATAATATAATAGCATGAATACTTCATAAATTATAGATACGTTGGAGACATATCAGAGCGCGATGTCGCAAATGCGCGCTTCGCATTCTACCAACAACAAGCTCGAAGATACCAAAGCAGAGAAGTGCGTGCCTGCTACCTCTTGAGCATGCGTTGGTTTTCCCTTGAAGAGGAAAGGGTGATGCAGCAAAGTAGCATAAGTATTTCCCACAGTTTTTGAGAACCAAGGTATCAATCTAGTAGGAGGATACACGCAAAACGCCTCATACCTACACAAACAAATAAGAACCTTGCAACCAACGCGATAAAGGGGTTGTCAATCCCTTCACGGCCACTTGCAAAAGTGAGATCTGATAGAGATAATAAGATAAATATTTTTGGTATTTTATGATATAGATTGGAAAGTAAAGGTTGCAAAATAAAATAGATCGGAAACTTATATGATGGAAAATACACCCGGGGGCCATAGGTTTCACTAGTGGTTTCTCTCAAGATAGCATAATCTACGGTGGGTGAACAAATTACTATCGAGCAATTGATAGAAAAGCGCATAGTTATGAGAATATCTAGGCATGATCATGTATATAGGCATCACGTCCGTGTCAAGTAGACCGAAACGATTCTGCATCTACTACTATTACTCCACACGTCGACCGCTATCCAGCATGCATCTAGAGTATTAAGTTCATAAGAACAGAGTAACGCATTAGGCAAGATAACATGATGTAGAGGGATAAACTCAAGCAATATGATATAAACCCCATATTTTTATCCTCGATGGCAACAATACAATACGTGCCTTGCTGCTCCTGCTGTCACTGGGAAAGTACACCGCAAAATTGAACCCAAAGCTAAGCACTTCTCCCATTGCAAGAAAGATCAATCTAGTAGGCCAAACCAAACTGATAATTCAAAGAGACTTGCAAAGATATCAAATCATACGTATAAGAATTCAGAGAAGAACCAAATATTGTTCATAGATAATCTTGATCATAAACCCACAATTCATCGAATCTCGACAAACACACCGCAAAAAGAATTACATCGAATAGATCTCCAAGAGAATCGAGGAGAATTTTGTATTGAGATCCAAAGAGAGAGAAGAAGCCATCTAGCTAATAACTATGGACTCGAAGGTTTGTGGTAAACTACTCACACATCATCAGAGAGGCTATGGTGTTGATGTAGAAGCCCTCTGTGATCGATTCCCCCTCCGGCGGAGCGCCGGAAAAGGCCCCAAGATGGGATCTCACGGGTACAGAAGGTTGCGGCGGTGGAAATAGGGTTTCGTGGTGCTCTCGGATGTTTTCGGGGTATATGAGTATATATTGGCGAAAGAAGTAGGTCGGTGGAGCCACGAGGGGCCCACGAGTGTGGGGGCGCGCCTCCCTGCCTCGTGGCCGCCTCGTTGCTTCCTTGACGTCCACTCCAAGACTCTTGGATCACGTTTGTTCCAAAAATAACTCTCCCGAAGGTTTCATTCCATTTGGATTCCGTTTGATATTCCTTTTCTACGAAACACTGAAATAGGCAAAAAACAGCAATTTGCACTGGGCCTTTGGTTAGTAGGTTAGTCCCAAAAATAATATAAAAGTGTATAATAAAGCCCATTAAACATCCAAAACAGATAATATAATAGCATGGAACAATAAAAAATTATAGATACGTTGGAGACGTATCAAGCATCCCCAAGCTTAATTCCTGCTCGTCCTCGAGTAGGTAAATGATAAAAACAGAATTTTTGATGTGGAATGCTTGCTAACATAATCTTCAATGTAATTTTCTTTATTGTGGCATGAATGTTCAGCTCCGAAAGATTCAAGATAAAAGTTTAATATTGACATAAAAATGATAATACTTCAAGCATACTAACTAAGCAATTATGTCTTCTCAAAATAACATGGCCAAAGAAAGTTCATCCCTACAAAATCATATAGTTTAGTCATGCTCCATTTTTGTCACACAAGAATGCTCTCATCATGCACAACCCCGATGACAAGCCAAGCAATTGTTTCATACTTTAGTAATCTCAAACTTTTTCAACCTTCACGCAATACATGAGCGTGAGCCATGGATATAGCACTATGGGTGGAATATAATATAATGATGGGGGTTATGTGGAGAAGACAAAAAAGGAGAAAGTCTCACATTGACGCGGCTAATCAACGGGCTAGGGAGATGCCCATCAATTGATGTCAATGCAAGGAGTAGGGATTGCCATGCAACGGATGCACTAGAGCTATAAATGTATGGAAGCTCAACAAAAGAAACTAAGTGGGTGGGTGTGCATCCAACTTGCTTGCTCACGAAGACCTAGGGCATTTGAGGAAGCCCATCGTTGGAATATACAAGCCAAGTTCTATGATGAAAAATTCCCACTAGTATATGAAAGTGACAAAATAAGAAACTCTCTATCATGAAGATCATGGTGCTACTTTGAAGCACAAGTGTGGAAAAGGATAGTAACATTGTCCATTTTATTTTTATTTTTATTTTATTTTTGGGCCTTTTTTTGGCCTTTCTCTTTTTTCCCTCTTTTTTGGGACAATGCTCTAATAATGATGATCATCACACTTCTATTTATTTACAACTCAAAGATTACAACTCGATACTTAGAACAAAATATGACTCTACATGGATGCCTCCGGCGGTGTACCGGGATGGGCAATGAATCAAGAGTGACATGTATGATGAATTATGCATGGTGGCTTTGCCACAAATACGATGTCAACTACATGATCATGGAAGGCAATATGATAATGATGAAGTGTGTCATATTAAATGAAACGGTTGAAAGTTGCATGGCAATATATCTCGGAATGGCTATGGAAATGCCATAATAGGTAGGTGTAACGCCCACGATGCGGCTATATCTCCCACGTGTCGAGGCACGACTTAGAGGCATAACCGCATAGTGGTTTTGTCGCAAGAAGGGTCATCTTCACACAATCCCATGTAATGAACAAGAATGGGATAAAGAGTTGGCTTACAATCGCCACTTCACACAATACATAAATATCATCATACAGCATCCAAAATACAAACATATAGACCGACTACGGTCAAAATCCAGATGAAAATAAGACAACCCCAAATGCTAGATCCCCGATCGTCCCAACTGGGCTCCACTACTGATCATCAGGAAAAGACACATAGTAACGACCACGTTCCTCGTCGAACTCCCACTTGAGGTCGACGCCATCGTCTGCACTGGCATCGTCGGCACCTGCAACTGGTGTTGGAAGTATCTGTGAGTCACAGGGACTCAGCAATCTCACACCCGCGAGATCAAGACTATTTAAGCTTGTAGGACAAGAGGTGCAAAGAGGTGGAGCTACAGCGGCAAAACATATATGGTGGCTAACTTGC